>NC_080377.1:69878287-70027613 GCF_014773155.1 Arachis stenosperma | reverse complement strand
GAGCCTGGAATTAAATAGCAAACTTCTGCCCTGGCTCAAAGACTCTGGATGACAATTTCTTATCATGCCATCTTTTGCTTTCTCTTTGTAAATGTTTGCATTCTCGAAAGCATTGAGTCTAAATTCCTCTAGCCCTTAAATGAAGCAATCGTCTTTCCAGCTAACTTGGCATCAAGGTTCAGGAATCTGGTTGCCCAGTAGGCCTTGTGTTCCAGTTCCACTGGCAAGTGACACGCCTTTCCATACACAAGCTGGTATGGAGAGGTCCCTATAGGGGTCTTAAATGCTGTTCTGTATGCCCACAGAGCATCATCCAAGCTTCTTGCCCAATCCTTCTACGGTTAAGTAAAGTCCGTTCCAGGATTCTTTTGAGTTCTCTATTTGAGACTTCAGCTTGCCATTAGTCTGTGGGTGATATGGAGTAGTACCGGTGACTAACTCCATAACGAACCGAGCAGCATAAAGCTGTTTATTGCAGAAATGAGTGCCCCCATCACTAATTAACACTCTAGGGATACCAAATCTGCTGAAGATGTTTCTGGAGGAATTTTAACACTATTTTAGTGTCATTTGTGGGTGTTGCAATAGCCTCCACCCATTTGGATACATAATCCACTGCCACCAGAATATAAGTGTTGAGTATGATGGTGGGAAAGGTCCCATGAAGTCAATGCCCCATACATCAAACAACTCAATCTCCAAGATTCCTTGTTGAGGCATGGCATAACTGTGAGGTAAGTTGCCTGATCTTTGGCAACTGTCACAATTAAGCACAAATGCTCGGGAATCTTTATAGAGAGTGGGCCAGTAGAAGCCACTTTGGAGGACCTTTGTGGCTGTTCGCTCACTTCCAAAATGTCCTCCATACTGTGATCCATGGCAGTGCCAAAGGATCTTCTGTGCTTCTTCTTTAGGCACACATCTACGGATTACTCCGTCTGCACATCTCTTGAAGAGATATGGTCATCCCAAAGATAGTACTTTGCATCTGTGATTAATTTCTTTGATTGCACCCTACTGTACTCTTTGGGTATGAATCTCACTGCCTTGTAGTTTGCAATGTCTGCAAACCATGGCACTTACTGGATGGCAAACAGTTGCTCATCCGAAAAGGTTTCAGAGATCTCAGTGAGAGGGAGGGACGCCCTCCACTGGTTCTATTCGGGACAGGTGATCCACTTGATTCTCTGTCCCTTTTCTGTCTCTTATTTCTATATCAAACTCTTGCAGAAGCAACACCCATCTGATGAGTCTGGGTTTTGAATCCTGCTTTGTAAGTAGATTTTAAGAGCAGCATGATCAGTGTACACAATCACTTTTGATCCTACTAATAGGATCTGAATTTGTCAATGGCGTAAACCACTGCAAGTAGCTCTTTTTCTGTGGTTGTGTAGTTCTTCTGTGCGTCATTTAGAACACGGCTAGCATATAAATGACGTGCAGAAGCTTGTCATGCCTTTGTCCCAACTGCACCAATGGCATGGTCACTGGCATCACACATCAACTCAAATGGTAAAGTCCAGTTTGGTGCAGAGATGATTGGTGCTGTAACCAATTTAGCTTTCAGAGTCTCAAATGCTTGCAGACACTCTTTATCAAAGATAAATGGCGTGTCAGCAGCTAGCAGGTTGCTCAGAGGTTTGGCGATTTTTGAAAAATCCTTTATAAACCTCCTATAGAATCCTGCATGCCCCAGAAAGCTTCTGGTTGCCTTAACATTGGCAGGTGGTGGTAATTTTTCAATTACTTCTACCTTAGCTTGATCCACCTCTATTCCCTTGTTCGAAATTTTGTGCCCAAGGACAATACCTTCAGTCACCATAAAGTGACATTTTTCCCAGTTTAAAACCAGGTTAGTCTCTTGGCATCTTTTCAGAACAAGTGCTAAATGGTTAAGGCAGGAGCTGAATGAGTCTCCAAATACTGAAAAGTCATCCATGAAGACTTCCAGAAATTTTTCCACCATATCAGAGAAAATGGAGAGCATGCACCTCTGAAAGGTTGCAGGTGCATTACACAGGCCAAATGGCATCCTTCTGTATGCAAATACTCCAGATGGGCATGTGAACGCCGTTTTCTCCTGATCCTGGGAATCTACTGCAATTTGATTATAACCTGAATATCCATCCAAGAAGCAGTAGTATTCATGACCTGCTAGTCTTTCTAGTATTTGGTCTATGAATGGTAAAGGAAAATGATCCTTTCTGGTGGCTGTATTGAGTCTTCTATAATCAATACACATACGCCACCCTGTAACTGTTCTTGTAGGAACCAGTTCATTTTTTTCATTATGAACCACTGTCATGCCTCCCTTCTTAGGGACAACTTGGACAGGGCTTACCCAGGGGCTGTCAGAAATAGGATAAATAATCCCAGCCTCTAGTAATTTAGTGACCTCCTTCTGCACCACTTCTTTTATAGCTGGATTCAGCCGCCTTTGTGGTTGGACCACTGGTTTGGCGTCATCCTCCAACAAGATCTTGTGCATGCATCTGGCTGGGCTAATGCCCTTAAGATCACTGATGGACCACCCAAGAGCTGTCTTGTGTGTCCTTAGCACTTGAATTAGTGCTTCCTCTTCCTGTGGCTCTAAGGTAGAGCTTATAATTACAGGAAAGGTATCACCTTCTCCCAGAAATGCATATTTCAAGGATGGTGGTAATGGTTTGAGTTCGGGTTTTGGAGGTTTCTCCTCTTCTTGAGAGATTTTCAGAGGTTCTATTATCTTCTCTGACTCCTCCAAATCAGGCTGAACATCTTTAAATATGTCCTCTAGCTCTGATTCGAGACTCTCAGCCATATTGACCTCTCTTACCAGAGAGTCAATAATATCAACACTCATGTAGTCATTTGGGGTGTCTGGATGTTGCATTGCTTTGACAACATTCAACTTGAACTCCTCCTCATTGACTCTCAAGGTTACTTCCCCTTTTTGGACATCAATGAGGGTTCGGCCAGTTGCTAGGAAAGGTCTTCCTAGATGAGAGTTGCACTCTTGTGCTCCTCCATTTCCAGCACCACAAAGTCAGTAGGAAAGGCAAATGGCCCAACCTTGACAATCATGTCTTCAATCACGCCTGATGGGTACTTAATGGAGCCATCAGCAAGTTGAAGACATATCCTGGTTGGTTTAATTTCTTCAGTTAAACCAAGCTTTCTGATAGTAGATGCAGGTATTAAGTTGATACTTGCCCCAAGATCACATAAAGCTTGCTTGGTACAATTACCCTCTAATGTGCATGGTATCATAAAGCTCCCAGGATCTTTAAGCTTCTCAGGTAAGCTTTTCAGAATGACTGCACTGCATTCTTCAGTGAGGTAAACTTTTTCAGTTTCCCTCCAATCCTTCTTATGACTTAAGATCTCTTTCATGAACTTAGCATAAGAGGGTATTTGCTCAAGTGCTTCTGCAAACGGGATCTTTATTTCAAGAGTCCTGAGATAGTCTGCAAAGCGGGCAAATTGCTTATCCTGTTCCGCTTGGTGGAGCTTTTGAGGATAAGGCATTTTGGCTTTGTATTCCTCAACCTTAGTTGCTGCAGGTTTATTACCTACAGAAGTGGGTTGGGAAGCCTTTTTAGAAAGGTCAGCACTTGTATGTGACTGATTCCCCACTGGCATTTGAATGCCAGTGGTGGGAGCTGGAGTGGCGTTAGACGCCACTTCCTTGTTTGTTACTGGCGTTTGAACGCCAGAACCATGCTCCCTTTGGGCGTTCAACGCCGGATTCATGCTTGTTTCTGGCGTTGAACGCCAGGAATGAGCATGGTCTGGGCGTTCAGCGCCAGCTCTGTTCCTCTCTGGGCTCTGATTGTCCTCAGAAGAATTTTGAGTATCCTCTTGTTCATTTCTTGATTTCCTGCTGCTTTGAAGTGAGGTATTTAATGTTTTCCCACTTCTTAATTGAACTGCTTGGCATTCTTCTGTTATTTGTTTTGACAGTTGCTTTTCTGTCTGCTTTAATTGCACTTCCATGTTCTTGTTAGCCATTCTTGTTTCCTGTAATATTTCCTTGAATTCGGCTAGTTGCTGAGTTAGAAAATCTAATTGCTGATTGAATTCATTAGCCTGATCCACTGGACTGAGTTCTGCAGTTACTGTTTTAGCTTCTTCTTTCATAGAGGATTCACTGCTTAGGTACAGATGCTGATTTCTGGCAACTGTATCAATAAGCTCTTGAGCTTCTTCAATTGTTTTTCTCATATGTATAGATCCACCAGCTGAGTGGTCTAGAGAAATCTGAGCTTTTTCTGTAAGCCTATAGTAGAAGATGTCTAATTGCACCCATTCTGAAAACATTTCAGAGGGGCATTTTCTTAGCATCTCTCTGTATCTCTCCCAAGCATCATAAAGGGATTCATTTTCTCCTTGTTTGAAGCCTTGGATGTTTAGCCTTAGCTGTGTCATCCGTTTGGGAGGGAAATAGTGATTCAGGAATTTTTCTGACAACTGTTTCCATGTTTTTATGCTGTTCTTAGGCTGGTTATTTAACCACCTCTTAGCTTGATCTTTTACAGCAAATGGAAACAGTAATAGTCTGTAGACATCCTGATCTACTTCCTTATCATGTGGAAGACCAGAATACTGGCAGTTTTGCTGCACCATGATAATGAGCTGAGGATTCAGCTCAAAGCTACTAACTCCAATGGAGGGTATACAGATACTACTCCCACATGAAGCAGTAGTGGGGTTAGCATATGACCCCAAAGTCCTCTTGGACTGTTCATTCCCACTTGCTTCCATACTAGATCACAAGGGATAATTTATATGTTGATATTATTTATTTTATAAAAATTAATTTTTATAAAATAAAATAAAAACGAAATAAATAAAAGAAAGTGGAATTTTTTTTTTTTGAAATTGAAAATTGAATTTTTATAAAGATTTTCGAAAAAAAATAGTTCAAAATTAGTTAGAAAAATAAAAATTTTTTTGAATTTTGAATTTTATGATGAAAGAGAAAAACACACAAAGACACAAGACTTAAAATTTTTAGATCTAATGCTCCTTATTTTCGAAAATTTTTGGAGGGAAAACACCAAAGAACACCAAACTTAAAATTTTAAGATCAAGACACAAGAAAAACTCAAGAACACCTTGAAGATTCACAAGAACACCAAGAACACAAGGAAGAACACCAAACTTAAAATTTTTAGAAAACTTTGATGAAATTTTCGAAAATTATGAAAGATTAACAAGAAAACACCAAACTTAAAGTTTGGCACAAGATTAAATCAAGAAAAATTATTTTTGAAAAAGATTTTCAAAAGTACTGGTGCTCCCTCTTCAAGAATATAAGCTAATGCTTTAGCCAATTGGGAATAAATATAACACTTGTTCTAGATATTCCAATTAGTGCTTTAAAAAGAACACAAGTGAAACAAGAGAAGACACAAAGCAAGAAAAACTCAAGATCAAACAAGAAAAATAAGCAAGAACAACTTGAAGATTAATGAAGAACAAAGAACACAAGTCGAAAATTTTAAAGAAAAATATGAGATATGCAATTGACACCAAACTTAGAACAAGACACTAAACTCACGAAAATTAGCAATTAATTAAAAGAAAAATAATAAATTTTGAAAAGAAAATTTTTTAAAATAAACTATCCTATCAAAATTTGATGACTCTATAACAACAAAAATAAATTATTCCTAATCTAAGAAATAAAATATGCCTTCAATTGTTCAAACTCAATAATCCCCGGCAACGGCGCCAAAAACTTGGTGGACGAAATTGTGATTTCTATCTTTTGATCTTTAGTATGTACACAACTCCGTTCAACTAACCAGCAAGTGCACTGGGTCGTCCAAGTAATACCTTACGTGAGTAAGGGTCGATCCCACGGAGATTATTGGTTTGAAGCAATCAATACTTATTTTATTAATCTTAGTCAGGATGCCAATAAGGTTATTTGGGTTTTACTTGTAAAAAGCCAAACTACTTAAAATTGTAAGTTGGAATAATAAAGAAATACTAGCGTTACTTGTTGTGCAGTAATGGAGAATATGTTGGAGTTTTGGAGATGCTTTGTCCTTTGAACTTCAACTCTTCCTTGAAATCCTCTTCTCACACGCAAGTTCCTTCCATGGCAAGCTCTATGTAGGGTGTCACCGTTGTCAGTGGCTACTTCCCATCCTCTCAGTGAAAACGTTCCTATGCTCTGTCACAGCACGGCTAATCATCTGTCGGTTCTCAATCAGGTTGGAATAGAATCCATTGATTCTTTTGCGTCTGTCACTAACGCCCAGCCCTCAGGAGTTTGAGGCACGTCACAGTCATTCAATCCCGGAATCCTACTCGGAATACCACAGACAAGATTTAGACTTTCCGGATTCTCATGAATGCCGCCATCAATCCGGCCTATACCACGAAGATTCTGATTAAAGAATCTAAGAGATATTCATTCAATCTGATGTAGAACGGAGGTGGTTGTCAGGCACACGTTCATGGGTTGAGGAAGGTGATGAGTGTCACGGATCATCACCTTCTTCACAATTAAGCGCGAATAAACATCTTAGATAAGAACAAGCGTGTTTGAATGGAAAACAAAGGAATTGTATTAAATCATCGAGACGCTGCAGAGCTCCTCACCCTCAACAATGGAGTTTAGAGACTCATGCCGTCAAAAGTATGTAATTCAGATCTGAAAAATGTCATGAGGTACAAGAAATGTCTGTAAAAGTTGTTTAAATAGTAAACTAATAACCTAGGTTTACAGAAAATGAATAAACTAAGATAATTGGTGCAGAAATCCACTTCTGGGGCCCACTTGGTGTGTGCTGGGGCTGAGATTAAAGCTATCCATGAGTAGAGGCCTTTCTTGGCGTTAAACTCCAGGTTATGACGTGTTTTGGGCGTTCAACTCCGGATCATGACGTTTTTCTGGCGTTTAACTCCAGACAGCAGCATGAACTTGGCGTTCAACGCCAAGTTAAGTCGTCTATCCTTGCACAAAGTATGGACTATTATATATTGCTGGAAAGCCCTGGATGTCTACTTTCCAACGCCGTTGAGAGCGCGCCAATTGGACTCCTGTAGCTCCAGAAAATCTATTTCGAGTGCAGAGAGGTTAGGATCCAACAGCATCAGCAGTCCTTTTTCAGCCTAAGTCAGATTTTTGCTCAGCTCCCTCAATTTCAGCCAGAAAATACCTGAAATTACAGAAAAATACACACACTCATAGTAAAGTCCAGAAATATGATTTTTGCTTAAAAACTAATAGAATTCTATTAAAAACTAATTAAAACATACTAAAATCTACATGAAATTACCCCCAAAAAGCGTATAAAATATCCGCTCATCACCAGCCAAACCTTAGCAGATCACTGCTCCAAAAGCAAGATTGATAAATATCAACAAGCTCTTGTGATGACAAGTTGAAACCTCGGTCCAATGAGATTAGATATGGCTTCTCAGCCAGCCAGACTTCAACAAATCATCATGAAACTCTAGAATTCATCTTCAAGAATTTCGAAAAAAATATACCTAATCTAAGCAACAAGATGAACCGTCAGTTGTCCATACACAAAACAATCCCCGGCAACGGCGCCAAAAACTTGGTGCTTGTTGCCGGATCAGAAATTTGGCACTGATGTTACCGGACAAAAAGCTTGCTCAAAACTTGAACAATCCCCGGCAACGGCGCCAAAAACTTGGTGCGCGAAATTGTGAACAATACTTTTCACAACTCTCATAATCCCCGGTAATGAACTCCAAAAACTTGGTAGCTCAATTCCATGGCATTACACAACTTCGCACAACTAACCAGCAAGTGCACTGGGTCGTCCAAGTAATAAACCTTACGCGAGTAAGGGTCGATCCCACGGAGATTGTTGGTATGAAGCAAGCTATGGTCACCTTGTAAATCTCAGTCAGGCAGACTCAAATGGGTATGATGATAAACGAATAAAGCATAAAGATAAAGATAGAGATACTTATGTATATCATTGGTGAGAGCTTCAGACAAGCGAATGAAGATGCCTTCCCTTCCGTCTCTCTGCTTTCCTACAGTCTTCATCCAATCCTTCTTACTCCTTTCCATGGCAAGCTTATGCAAGGGTTTCACCGTTGTCAGTGGCTACCTCCCATCCTCTCATTGGAAATGTTCAACGCACCCTGTCACGGCACGGCTATCCATCTGTCGGTTCTCAATCAGGCCGGAATAGAATCCAGTGATTCTTTTGCGTCTGTCACTAACGCCCCGCCTTCAGGAGTTTGAAGCACGTCATAGTCATTCAATCATTGAATCCTACTCAGAATACCACAGACAAGGTTAGACCTTTCGGATTCTCTTGAATGCCACCATCAGTTCTCACCTATACCACGAAGACTCTGATCTCACGGAATGGTTGGCTCGTTTGTCAGGCGAGCACTCGGTTGTCAGGCGATCAACCATGCATCGTGTAATCAGGAATCCAAGAGATATTCACTAGAGCTTTGATTGCTTGTAGAACAAGAGTGGTTGTCAGTCACCTTGTTCATGAGTGAGAATGATGATGAGTGTCACGGATCATCACATTCATCAAGTTGAAGAACAAGTGATATCTTGGACAAAGAACAAGCGGAATTGAATAGAAGAACAATAGTAATTGCATTAATACTCAAGGTACAGCAGAGCTCCACACCTTAATCTATGGTGTGTAGAAACTCCACCGTTGAAAATACATAAGAACAAGGTCTAGGCATGGCCGAATGGCCAGCCTCCCAAAGTGAGTTCAATCACAAAAACATGATCAAAAGCTCTCTAATACAATAGTAAAAGGTTCTATTTATAGAAAACTAGTAGCCTAAGGTGTTCATAGATGAGTAAATGACATAAAAATCCACTTCCGGGCCCACTTGGTGTGTGCTTGGGCTGAGCAATGAAGAATTTTCGTGTAGAGACTCTTCTTGGAGTTAAACGCCAGCTTTTATGCCAGTTTGGGCGTTTAACTCCCATTTAGGTGCCAGTTCCGGCGTTTAACGCTGGAATTTCTTGAGGTGACTTTGAACGCCGGTTTGGGCCATCAAATCTTGGGCAAAGTATGGACTATCATATATTGTTGGAAAGCCCAGGATGTCTACTTTCCAACGCCGTTGAGAGCGGGCCAATTGGGCTTCTGTAGCTCCAGAAAATCCACTTCGAGTGCAGGGAGGTCAGAATCCAACAGCATCTGCAGTTCTTTTGAGTCTCTGGATCAGATTTTTGCTCAGATCCCTCAATTTCAGCCAGAAAATACCTGAAATCACAGAAAAACACACAAACTCATAGTAAAGTCCAGAAAAGTGAATTTTAACTAAAAATATACTAAAAACTAACTAGATCATACTAAAAACATACTAAAAACAAAGCCAAAAAGTGTACAAATTATCCGCTCATCAGGCAGAAAGTTCTGCTATTTAATTCTAGGCTCAAATTATTCCCCGGGAAATTAAAATCCCGGTGGAGAGGTCCATATGTCATTACAAACGTATCACCATATGGATACATAGAGCTTCAGGATAATAACTCTAACAAAAAGTTCATTGTTAATGGACAAAGAGTCAAACATTATCTTGAAGGCAATTTTGAGCATGAATGCTCAAAACTGAGACTTGATTAAAACTCAGTAATAGTCTAGCTAATGACATTAAAGAAGCGCTTGTTGGGAGGCAACCCAGCCAATCACAAAATTTAATTTTATTCGTTTTTATTGATTTTTACAGGTATAGGTCAAAATATCCTCAAGGTAAGATAGCAATTGATTGGATTCACTAAGTTAAAGGGGAATTTGGAAGTTCACTGGCGAAAAAGGCCAGTAAGAAACATTTTGGGCGTTAAACGCCCAAAAGAAGCACCCACTGGGCGTTCAACGCCAGTAAGGGTAGCCATCTGGGCGTTAAACGCCAGAAAGGAGCATCTTCTGGGCGTTAAACGCCAGAAAGAAGCACCTTCTGGGCGTTTAACGCCAGATTGTTAGCATCCTGGGCGTTCAAAAAAACGCCCAGTAACAAAGGACTTCCTGGCGTTCAACGCCAGAAAGAAGCATCAGCTGGGCGTTGAACGCCCAGGAGAAGCAGCATGTGGGCGTTAAACGCCCAAAACATGCATCGTTTGGGCGTTTAACGCCAGGATGGTGGGGAGGAGGTAAAATTCATTCTTTTTACAAATTTTCAAAATTTTTACGTTTCAATTCATAATTTCTTGCATCAACATGTTTCAAAATATCATCCTTCAAATCAAATTAGTGTTCTAAAAATCCTAATTTCTAAAATCCCTTTTTCAAAAATATCAAATGTATCTTAATCCATAAAGACAAATTATTTTTCAATCCAATCCAACTCTTTTAAAGTTTGTTTTTTAAAACTCAATTACCTCTTTAAAAATCTTTTTCAAAATTTAAAATTCAAATCTATCTTTTTTATTATTATTATTCATATCTTTCTCTTTTTAAACTATATCTTTTTCTTATTATATCTATCTTTTATAAATCATATCTTCTATCTTATCCTTTTCTTATTTTCGAAATTTCCCACCCCCCTCCCCATATATTGAGTTCGGCGCCCCACTCATCATCACCTTGCCACACTTGCTCTCTTCCTTTCCCTCTCCTTTCTTCTCTTTTGCTTGAGGACAAGCAAAGCTCTAAGTTTGGTGTGGTTATCCGTGATCACAAAACATACTCATTAAGATCATGGCCCCTAAAGGAAAACAACCCACCCCAAGGGGCAAGAAAGAGAGTGCTCCAAAGCCACTTTGGAATCAAGGGAAGTTCTTAACTAAAGAACATTCAGATCATTACTACAAAATAATGAGTCACAGATCAGTGATCCCGGAAGTCAAATTTGATCTGAAAGAAGATGAATATCAAGAGATTCAAGAGCAAATTCGAATCAGGAATTGGGAAATTCTGACCAATCCTGAAACGAAAGTGGGAAGAAACATGGTTCAGGAGTTCTATGCTAATTTATGGCAGACAGACAGGCAGAGAATAATTGGAGCTGCTCTCTATGACCATCGGACCTTAGTCAGAGGAAAGATTGTTCATACTCATCCTGACAAGATCAGGGAGATATTTAAGATTCCTCAACTGAAAGATGACCCAGACTCCTTTAACAGGAGAATGATGAGGGTAAACAAAGGTCTGGACAAGATTCTAGAGGACATATGCATCCCTGAAGCCAGGTGGACTACCAGCACCACTGGCACCCCAATTCAACTCAAAAGAGAAGATCTAAAACCAGTAGCCAGAGGCTGGCTGGATTTCATTGGACGTTCCATATTGCCCACCAGCAACCGTTCTGAAGTTACCATCAAAAGAGCTGTCATGATTCACTGCATCATGTTGGAAAAAGAGGTAGAAGTCCATCAACTGATCTCATGTGAGCTATACAAAATAGCAAACAGGAATTCCAAGGATGCCAAATTGGCCTATCCAAGCTTAATTTCTATGCTCTGCAAAGATGCCGGAGTGAAGATGGGAATAACAGAGTATATTCCAGTTGAGAGGCCAATCACTGGAATATCAATGGTCAGACAACAGCAACAAGATGATTCAGCCAAGAGGAGAGCACAGGAAGCCCTCCCAGAACTGCCTCAATTCGAATATTGGGAACATCTTGAGGCTTCTATTTCCAAATTGCAAGAAGCTATGGACCAAATAAAGGAAGAACAGAACAATCAAAGTAGCATGCTTTGCAAACTGCTTAAGGAACAGGAAGAGCAGGGGCGTGATCTAAGGGAGCTAAAGCGCCAAAAATTAATCCTTGAAAAGCACCCCACAGATTAGAGGAACATCTACTCCTCAAAACAACAGGTTGCTGAGTTCCAATTTTTCTGCTTTAACTTAGTGATAGTATTATTATAGAAATTTACCTTAGGAGATATTTAGTAGTAATTAGTATGTCTATTTTGATTTTATTTCCAATTAAGCTATAATTTATTTTTCTCATCATCATCAGGAATGAATAAAGTAGTAGAATTTTTTTTTTTAGAATAAAGAAGTAATCTATATTTTTCGAGTTCTTAATAATAAAAATTATAATTAATTATGTGTGGTGGCAATACTTTTTGTTCTCTGAATGAATGCTTGAACAGTGCATAACTTGTACTTTGAATTTAATGAATATTGGCTCCTGAAAGAATGAGGAACACGAAAAATATTATTGATGATCTGAAAAATCATGAAATTGATTCTTGAAGCAAGAGAAAGCAGTCCCAAAGAAAAAAAAAAGAAGGAGCAATAGAAAAAGCCACGAGCCCTTAAAACCAAAAGGCAAGGGTAAAAAGGATCCAAGGCTTTGAGCATCAATGGATAGGAGGGCCCAAGGAAATAAAATCCAGGCCTAAGCGGCTAAACCAAGCTGTCCCTAACCATGTGCTTGTGGCATGCAGGTCCAAGTTACAAACTTGAGACTGAGTGGTTAAAGTCGTGATCCAAGGCAAACAGAGTGTGCTTAAGAGCTCTGGACACCTCTGACTGGGGACTTTAGCAAAGCTAAGTCACAATCTGAACAAGGTTCACCTAGTCATGTGTCTGTGGCATTTATGTATCTGGTGGTAATACTGGAAAACAAAGTGCTTAGGGCCACGGCTAAGACTCATAAAATAACTGTGTTCAAGAATCAACATACTACACTAGGAGAATCAATAATACTATCTGAGTTCTGAGTTCCTATGGATGCCAATCATTCTGAAATTCAAGGGATAAAGGGAGATGCCAAAACTGTTCAGAAACAAAAAGCTACAAGCCCCGCTCATCTAATAAGAATCTGAGCTTCATTTAAAACTCTAAAATATTATTACTTCTTAATTTCTGTAAAACCTATTTTATTTATCTAGTTGCTTGAGGACAAGCAACAGTTTAAGTTTGGTGTTGTGATGAGCGGATATTTTATACGCTTTTTGGGGGTAATTTCATGTAGATTTTAGTATGTTTTAATTAGTTTTTAATAGAATTTTATTAGTTTTTAAGCAAAAATCATATTTCTGGACTCTACTATGAGTGTGTGTATTTTTCTGTGATTTCAGGTATTTTCTGGCTGAAATTGAGGAAGTTGAGCAGAAATCTGACTTAGGCTGAAAAAGGACTGCTGATGCTGTTGGATCCTGACCTCCCTGCACTCGAAATGGATTTTCTGGAGCTACAGGAGTCCAATTGGCGCGCTCTCAACGGCGTTGGAAAGTAGACATCCAGGGCTTTCCAGCAATATATAATAGTCCATACTTTTCGCGAAGATAGACGACGTAACTTGGCGTTGAACGCCAAGTACATGCTGCTGTCTGGAGTTAAACGCCAAAAAAACGTCATGATCCGGAGTTGAACGCCCAAAACACGTCATAACTTGGAGTTCAACTCCAAGAAAAGCCTCTACTCGTGGATAGCTTTAGTCTCAGCCCCAGCACACACCAAGTGGGCCCCAGAAGTGGATTTCTGCACCAATTATCTTAGTTTACTCATATTCTGTAAACCTAGGTTACTAGTTTACTATTTAAACAACTTTTAGAGAATTATTCTGGACCTCATGACATTTTCAGATCTGAATTACATACTTTTTGACGGCATGAGTCTCTAAACTCCATTGTTGGGGGTGAGGAGCTCTGCAGCGTCTCGATGAATTAATACAATTCCTTTGCTTTCCATTCAAACACGCTTGTTCTTATCTAAGATGTTCATTCGCGCTTAATTATGGAGAAGGTGATGATCCGTGACACTCATCACCTTCCCCAAAACATGAACGTGTGCCTGACAACCACCTCCGTTCTACATCAGACTGAATGAGTATCTCTTAGATTCATTACGCAGAATCTTCGTGGTATAAGCCGGATTGATGGCGGCATTCATGAGAATCCGGAAAGTCTAAACCTTGTCTGTGGTATTCCGAGTAGGATTCTGGGATTGAATGACTGTGACGAGCTTCAAACTCCTGAAGGCTGGGCGTTAGTGACAGACGCAAAAGAATCAATGGATTCTATTCCAACCTGATTGAGAACCGACAGATGATTAGCCGTGCTGTGACAGAGCATAGGAACGTTTTCACTGAGAGGATGGGAGGTAGCCATTGACAACGGTGATACCCTACATAGAGCTTGCCATGGAAGGGACTTTTCGTGTGTTGAAGGATTTCAAGGAAGAGTTGAAGTTCAGAGGACAAAGCATCTCCAAAACTCCAACATATTTCTCATTACTACACAACAAGTAACGCTGTTATTCTCTTTCATTTTTCCAATGAAATCTAATAATTCCAACTTATAATTTTAATTAATATCCTGACTAAGAATAATAAAATAAACATAGCTTGCTTCAAACCAATAATCTTCGTGGGATCGACCCTTACTCACGTAAGGTATTACTTGGACGACCCAGTGCACTTGCTGGTTAGTTGTGCGGATTACAAATTCGTGCACCAGCCAGGTTTTGAAATACCCCTTAGAATTTACTTATCCAAGCATATCCTAGTACATGAACACCACAGGCATGTGTCCTAGGGTCCAAGCTATTGGTGCCCAGCCTTTATTCTTTGTTTTTCTTGCCACATTGGCTTTTTCTTCTTCCTTTTCTTTCTGTTTTATTTTGTTCTCAAGGGATTTTTTTCTTTACTGATAGGAACCTTTATGACAGCAAGCCAGCTCACATTTCAAAGAAAATGACATTATGCAGCAATTATTTTATGAGTTATGCATTTAATCAAACACATATACCACCATTAACTTCCATTCTAACTTATGCAACATTGGATATTTACTTTCTAATTCAACCATTTCTCTTTTATTTAAGCATATGGGAAACAAAACAATATTTAAAGCTAAGTGATGAATGACAAGCATTATGCAGATCAACATACTTAATCAAACAACTTCACTTGTAACTAAATAAACACTTTAGCAAGACATACAAGAATTCCTAAATTAAAACATTTCACAACAACAAGGATTAAGTGTAGATACAACCTTTTGGGTTGCAGCTTTTCATTCTTCCTCTTGTTGTATCCCTTTTGAGTTAAGATGCACAATATCTTCAATGGTTGACTAATTTCCTGCATAATTCTTAAAAGTTGCTTGCTTCTCAAGCCCTTAGATGAATGGTTAGTATGCATAAAGTGAGTGTGTCTTTTGGATTTATTTTGGTGTGGGAACACCAAACTTAATTGTTTGCCACAGCCTCTGATGCAACAAATTAACCATATGTGAAACCTTGTGTCCTTGCTAAAGGTTATGGAATTAAAACTAGAAAGCAGTTAAGTAGTTGAATAATCTGTCTGATTGCTTGGAGCTAGCATTATGCAGGAAGTGAGAATGTTTTTAAATGAGATTTTGGTGGAACACCAAACTTAGAATCTTTCATTCTCCCTTAAATTATTTTGGTGTGCAACACCAAACTTAGCTCCTTGCAATGCATACCAATTATTCAACATTTTTATTGAAAAAGCTATGAAAAGAAAACTACCTCCGGTTGGGTTGCCTCCCAACAAGCGCTTCTTTATTGTCATTAGCTTGACATCCTCCATTCTTTGATCATGGAGGCTGAAAATCATAGTGCCTCAGCTTTTCACCTCTTACTGTGAACTTCCTTCCGGTCTCCTCTTTGATGATCTCTAGGTGTCAAGTGAAAGGACCTGGTTCACAGTGTAGTATTCAGACACTTGTGGAGACACCTTCATTGGTTGGGTGTTTAACATCACTTTATCCCCTGGTGAGAAGCCTTCAGTGGGGATCTTCTTGTTTCTCCACCCTCTTGGCCTCTTCTTTTTTTCTTTCTCAAAAGATATTCCCTGCCTTGGTGGTTATTTATCTGGGATGTTAAATTTCTCATCTGGGGGCTTTGGATCTAGTTCCTCCTTGATTTCTTTGGTTTGTTGCACCATCTCTACTGCTTTCAAGCATGGATTTAGAAGTCTTGGAGTTAACTCATTGACTGCCTCCTTCAGGCTTTGATCTCTGGCCTTATCCTTCATACAATCTTCTTCTTGGTTTGGCTCATGCATGGTTTTAAAAACATGGAATGCTAGGTGCTCATCATGCACTCTTAGCAACAATTCCCCTTTTTCAGCATCTATCAATGCTCTGCCCGTAGCTAGGAAAGGCCTCCCCAAGATGATGGGAGTGTTAGGGTCCTCTTCTATATCTGAGATAACAAAGTCAGCAGGGAGAAAGAATTTTCCCACTTTTACCAACACATTCTCCACAACTCCCAGTGCTTGCTTAATGGATTTGTTAGCCATTTGGAGAACTATTCGTGTGGATTTCAGCTCAGAAATTTGAAATTTCCTCATTAGAGACAAAGGCATCAAGTTTATGCTTGCACCAAGGTCACAGAATGACTTCTCAATTGTTATGTTTCCTATGGTGCAAGGTATGTAAAAACTCCCAGGATCATCTTTCTTTTCTGGCAACTCTCTTTGGAGGATAGCACACATTCCTTTGTCATCTCAACAATCTGTACTTCCTTTAGGGATCTTTTCTTTGTGAGTACTTCTTTCATAAATTTGGCATATAGTAGCATATGTTCACGTACTTCCAAGAAAGGAATATTGATGCTGAGCGTCTTGAATATGTCCAGGAATTTTGAGTATTGCTTATCCTCATTTTCTTTTTTAAACCTCTGAGGGTATGGAAGTTTGGGGACACAAGGATTCACTTCTTCCCTCTTCTCTTGTAGTTGTGATTCAAGGATGTTCTTGTCTCCCTTTGAGATTTGTGCCTTCTTAGTTGTCTGATCCTTTTCACTTTTGTCCTCTATTTCTTCTTGTGGAACTTCTCTATTGTGTTCTTCTTGATTGATTGCTTCCTTCTCCCTAGTCTCTTCACTTTCCACTATAATTGCTTTGCACTCCTCCCATTTTGTGGCTTTTCCTTTGTCCCTTGGGTGTTCTTCAATGACATTGGAGAAAGTATTTGCTCTCTTCTCACCCATTTTTGAAATTTGCTTAGCCATTTGGCCCATGTGTCTCTCAAGGTTTCTAATTGAGGCCTCTTGGTTTTTGAATGCCAGGGCCTGATCTTTCCATGCAGTTTTCTGATCTTGTCTTGCCATCTCTTGATTTTTCATGAGTTTCTCTATCATTTTCTCTAGACTTGAGATTCTTTGAGAGTCTGGATTTAGTTGTGGTTGTGTGAAATGAAATGGTTGTTGTTGGAAGTTGTTTGAAATAATTGTGGGGGTACTTTGAGGGTGGGATGTGGATGTAGAAAAGTTATTCTGGTGGTTTTGTGAGTTGTTACGGGATTGGTGGTTCGTGTTTTGTGGGTTTTTGAATTGGTTAGTATTATTGGATGAATGGTTTTGGTTGTTTGTGTTGCTAATACTGCTATAGTTGAAGTCACTTTGTCCTTGGTTCTAGTGCTCACCCCACCTTGAATTAGAATGAGTCTTACAGGGTGTCTTGTGTGCATCACCATGAAAATTGTGTTGTAATGAACTTGAAGTGTTATTCATGCATTGCACCTGCTCAGAGCTTTGTTGCTCATAATTGAATGTCCCAAAACTTTCTTCAGATTGATTCTACCCATGTGAGGTTTGAGATTGGCATTCTGTGTTTACTGCAGCACCTTGCAGTCTATCAATTTTCTTGGCCATCATTTCTATTTGCTACTGAAGCTGTTGATGCATCTGTTTGTTTTGTGCCATGAGAACATCAACACCTTCAAGTTCCAGCACATCCTTTCTCGGGGCTGGTTGGCGTTGCCTTTGATGACCATAGAAGTATTGATTGTTTGCCACCATGTCTATGAGGTTTTGGGCTTCCTCTGCTGTCTTCATTAATTGCAAAGAACCTCCTGCTGAATGATCTAGTGCTTCCTGAGCTTTCAGAGTCAATCCTTCATAGAAGTTTTGAAGTTTATCCCATTCTTTGAACATTTCTGGTAGACACTTCCTAAGTAAAGCCTTGTATCTTTCCCATGAATCATACAATGACTCTCCATCCATCTGAGTGAATGTTTGGACCTCTGTTTTGAGTCTAATAATCCTTTGGGGAGGATAGAACTTGGCTAGGAATTTGCTCACTAAGTCTTCCCAATTATTGATGCTTTCTTTGGGAAATGTCTCTAGCCATTGAGTGGCCTTATCCTTCAGAGAGAATGGAAAAAGCAGTAGCTTGTAGATGTCTGGATGCACACCACTTGTTTTGACAGTTTCACAAATCCTGAGGAAGATGGATAAGTGTTGGTTTGGATCTTCAAGTGGACTTCCTCCATAGGAGCAATTGTTCTGCACCAGAGTGATAAGTTGAGGCTTCAACTCAAAATTATTTGCATGAACGTTGGGAGTGAGTATGCTACTCCCGCAGTTTCTTGCATTGGGGATAGTGTAAGAAGCCAACACCCTTCTTGCAGCCTGGGTATTGTTGCTCACTCCCTCTTCACGCACCTCAGCCTCCATGACTTGCAAAAATCACAAACAAAGCAAATGAAACATGAACATTCTAGTGCTAGAATGTGGTTAGAGGGTTATGTGACACAATGTGTCAAACAGTTAATGTGCTTATAAAAAAAAAGAAAAACAAAGAAAAAGTGCTTAATCTAGACCACCACCTTACTTAATCATTTTCAATCTATTTCAATCCCTGGCAACGGCGCCAAAAACTTGATGTGTGGAAAATGATTCAACACAAAACTCACCGGCAAGTGTACCGGGTCGCATCAAGTAATAAAACTCACGGGAGTGAGGTCAATCCCACAAGGATTGAAGGATTGAGCAATTTTAGTTTAGTGGTTGATTTAGTCAAGCGAATCAAGTATTGGTTGAGTGATTTTGTATCCAACAGTAAGTAAATAGCAGGAAATGTAAAGGGAGAGGGATGAATTGCAGAAATTAAAGAGAATTGAAAGTAAAGGTGCTGATTCTTAAAGAACAAGAAATTAAATGATTGAAACTTAAAGTGTAAGAAATGTAAATTACGGTAACTGGTAGGCGAAATTGTGATCACTACAACTCAAATAATCCAAAAACATGGTGTTCAACACCATGGCATAAACACAACTTCGCACAACTAACCAGCAAGTGTACTGGGTCGTCCAAGTAATAAACCTTACGCGAGTAAGGGTCGATCCCACAGAGATTGTTGGTATGAATCAAGCTATGGTCACCTTGTAAATCTTAGTCAGGCAAACTCAAATGGATATGGGTGATATACGAATAAAACATAAAGATAAAGATAGAGATACTTATGTAATTCATTGGTGGGAATTTCAGATAAGCGTATGAAGATGCTTGGTCCCTTCCGTCTCTCTGCTTTCCTACTGTCTTCATCCAATCCTTCTTACTCCTTTCCATGGCAAGCTTATGCAAGGGTTTCACCGTTGTCAGTGGCTACCTCCCATCCTCTCAGTGGAAATGTTCAACACACCCTGTCACGGCACGGCTATCCATCTGTCGGTTCTCAATCAGGCCGGAATAGAATCCAGTGATTCTTTTGCGTCTGTCACTAACGCCCCGCCCTCAGGAGTTTGAAGCACGTCACAGTCATTCAATCATTGAATCCTACTCAGAATACCACAGACAAGGTTAGACCTACCGGATTCTCTTGAATGCCGCCATCAATTCTAGCCTATACCACGAAGACTCTGATCTCACGGAATGGCTGGCTCGGTTGTCAGGCGAGCGCTCGGTTGTCAGGCGATCAACCATGCATCGTGTATCAGAAATCCAAGAGATATTTACCCAATCTAAGGTAGAACGGAGGTGGTTGTCAGTCACACGTTCATAGGTGAGAATGATGATGAGTGTCACGGATCATCACATTCATCAAGTTGAAGAACAAGTGATATCTTAGAACAAGAACAAGCGGAATTGAATAGAAGAACAATAGTAATTGCATTAATACTCGAGGTACAGCAGAGCTCCACACCTTAATCTATGGTGTGTAGAAACTCCACCGTTGAAAATACATAAGAACAAGGTCTAGGCATGGCCGAATGGCCAGCCTCCCAATGATCTAAGATAGCATCAAAACAAAGATAACTACCCCGATCTCTAAATACGATAGTAAAAGGTCCTACTTATAGAGAACTAGTAGCCTAGGGTTTACAGAGATGAGTAAATGACATAAAAATCCACTTCCGGGCCCACTTGGTGTGTGCTTGGGCTGAGCATTGAAGCATTTTCGTGTACAGACTCTTCTTGGAGTTAAACGCCAGCTTTTATGCCAGTTTGGGCGTTTAACTCCCATCCTTGTGCCAGTTCCGGCGTTTAACGCTGGGAATTCTGAGGGTGACTTTGAACGCCGGTTTGGGCCATCAAATCTTGGGCAAAGTATGGACTATCATATATTGCTGGAAAGCCCAGGATGTCTACTTTCCAACGCCGTTAAAAGTGCGTCAATTGGGCATCTGTAGCTCCAGAAAATCCACTTCGAGTGCAGGGAGGTCAGAATCCAACAGCATCTGCAGTCCTTTTTAGTCTCTGAATCAGATTTTTGCTCAGGTCCCTCAATTTCAGCCAGAAAATACCTGAAATCATAGAAAAACACACAAACTCATAGTAAAGTCTAGAAAAGTAAATTTTAACTAAAAACTAATAAAAATATACTAAAAACTAACTAGATCATACTAAAAACATACTAAAAACAATGCCAAAAAGCGTACAAATTATCCGCTCATCACAACACCAAACTTAAATTGTTGCTTGTCCTCAAGCAACTGAAAATCAAATAAGATAAAAAGAAGAGAATATGCAATGAATTCCAAAAACATCTATGAAGATCAGTATTAATTAGATGAGCGGGGCATTTAGCTTTTTGCCTCTGAATAGTTTTGGCATCTCACTCTATCCTTTGAAATTCAGAATGATTGGCTTCTTTAGGAACTCAGAATCCAGATAGTGTCATTGATTCTCCTAGTTAAGTATGATGATTCTTGAACACAGCTACTTATTGAGTCTTGGCTGTGGCCCAAAGCACTCTGTCTTCCAGTATTACCACCGGATACATACATGCCACAGACACATAATTGGGTGAACCTTTTTAGATTGTGACTCAGCTTTGCTAGAGTCCCCAATTAGAGGTGTCCAGGGTTCTTAAGCACACTCTTTTTTCCTTGGATCACAACTTTATTTCTTTTTTTTCTTTCTTTTTCTCTATCTTTTTCTTTTTCTCTCTTTTTTTTTCGTTTTTTTTTTAATCACCACTTTTTCCTACTTCAAGAATCAATCTGATGATTTTTCAGATCCTCAGTAACATGTCTCCTTTTTCATCATTCTTTCAAGAGCCAACATTCATGAACCACAAATTCAAAAGACATATGCACTGTTTAAGCATACATTCAGAAAACAAAAGTATTGCCACCACATCAAAATAATCAAACTGTTATAAAATTCAAAATTCATGCAATTCTTCTCTTTTTCAATTAAGAACATTTTTCATTTAAGAGAGGTGATGGATTCATAGGACATTCATAACTTTAAGGCATAGACACTAAGACATTAATGATCACAAGACACAAACATGGATAAACATAAGTACTAAAATTCGAAAAACAGGAAAATAAAGAACAAGGAAATTAATGAACGGGTCCACCTTAGTGATGGCGGCTTGTTCTTCCTCTTGAAGATCCTATGGAGTGCTTGAGCTCCTCAATGTCTCTTCCTTGTCTTTGTTGCTCCTCTCTCATTATTCTTTGATCTTCTCTAATTTCATGGAGGAGGACGGAGTGCTCTTGGTGCTCCACCCTTAGTTGTCCCATGTTGGAACTCAATTCTCCTAGGGAGGTGTTTAGTTGCTCCCAATAGTTTTGTGGAGGGAAGTGCATCCCTTGAGGAATCTCAGGGATCTCATGATGAGTGGGATCTCTTGTGTGCTCTATCCTCTTTTTAGTGATGGGCTTGTCCTCATCAATGGGGATGTCTCCCTCTATGTCAACTCCAACTGAATAGCAGAGGTGACAAATGAGATGAGGAAAGGCTAACCTTGCCAAGGTAGAGGACTTGTCCGCCACCTTATAAAGTTCTTGAGCTATAACCTCATGAACTTCTATTTCTTCTCCAATCATGATGCTATGAATCATGATAGCCCGGTCTATAGTAACTTCGGACCGGTTGCTAGTGGGAATGATTGAGCGGTGGATGAACTCCAACCATCCTCTAGCCACGGGCTTGAGGTCATGCCTTCTTAGTTGAACCGACTTTCCTCTTGAATCTCTCTTCCATAGGGCGCCCTATTCACAAATGACTGTGAGGACTTGGTCCAACCTTTGATCAAAGTTGACCCTTTTAGTGTAAGGATGTTCATCTCCTTGCATCATGGGCAAGTTGAATGCCAACCTTACATTTTCCGGACTAAAATCCAAGTATTTCCCCCGAACCATAGTAAGCCAATTCTTTGGATCCGGGTTCACACTTTGATCATGGTTCTTGGTGATCCATGCATTGGCATAGAACTCTTGAACCATTAAGATTCCGACTTGTTGAATGGGGTTGGTAAGAACTTCCCAACCTCTCCTTCGGATCTCATGTCGGATCTCCGGATATTCACCCTTTTTGAGTGAAAAAGGGACCTCAGAGATCACCTTCTTCAAGGCCACAACTTCATAGAAGTGGTCTTGATGCACCCTTGAGATGAATCTCTCCATCACCCATGACTCGGAGGTAGAAGCTTTTGCCTTCCCTTTCCTCTTTCTAGAGGTTTCTCCGGCCTTGGATGCCATAAATGGTTATGGAAAAACAAAAAGCAATGCTTTTACCACACCAAACTTAAAAGGTTTGCTCGTCCTCGAGCAAAAGAAGAAAGAAGAGAGTAGAAGAAGAAGAAATGAGAAAGAAGGGAATGGCTTTGTGTTCGGCCAAAAAGGGGGAGAAGTGGTGTTTAGGTTGTGTGAAAATGAAGGAGTGAAGATGGGTTTATATAGGAGTGGGGGGAGGGTTATGGTTCGGCTATGGGAGGGTGAGTTTGGGAGGGAAAGTGGTTTGAATTTGAATGGTGAGGTAGGTGGGGTTTTATGAAGGATGGATGTGAGTGGTGAAGAGAAAAGATGGGTTTTGATAGGTGAAGGTTTTTGGGGAAGAGGTGTTGAGGTGATTGGTGAATGGGTGAAGAAGAGAGAGAGTGGTGGGGTAGGTGGGGATCCTGTGGGGTCCACAGATCCTGAGGTGTCAAGGAAAAGTCATCCCTGCACCAAATGGCATGCAAAAATGCGTTTTGAGCCAATTCTGGCGTTAAACGCCAGGCTGGTGCCCATTTCTGGCGTTTAATGCCAAGTGCTTGCCCTTTTCTGGCGTTTAACGCCAGTCTGGTGCCCATTTCTGGCGTTAAACGCCCAGAATGGTGCTAGACTGGGCGTTAAACGCCCATCTGCTAGCCTTACTGGCGTTTAAACGCCAGTAGGTTCTTCCTCCAGGGTGTGCTGTTTTTCTTCCTATTTTTCATTCTATTTTTGCTTTTTCAATTGATTTTGTGACTTCTCATGATCATCAACCTACAGAAAACATAAAATATATAAAATATAACATTGGGTTGCCTCCCAACAAGCGCTTCTTTAATGTCAGTAGCTTGACAGAAGGCTCTCATGGAGCCTCAGAGATGCTCAGAGCAATGTTGGAACCTCCCAACACCAAACTTAGAGTTTGAATGTGGGGGTTCAACACCAAACTTAGAAGTTGGTTGAGGCCTCCCAACACCAAACTTAGAGTTTAACTGTGGGGGCTCTGTTTGACTCTGTTTTGAGAGAAGCTCTTCATGCTTCCTCTCCATGATGACAGAGGGGTATCCTTGAGCCTTAAACACAAGGGATTCTTCATTCACTTGAATGATCAATTCTCCTCTATCAACATCAATCATAGCCTTTGCTGTGGCTAGGAAGGGTCTGCCAAGGATGATGGATTCATCCATGCACTTCCCAGTCTCTAGGACTATGAAATCAGTAGGGATGTAATGGTCTTCAACTTTTACCAGAACATCCTCTACAAGTCCATAAGCTTGTTTTCTTGAGTTGTCTGCCATCTCTAGTGAGATTTTTACAGCTTGCACCTCAAAGATCCCTAGCTTCTCCATTACAGAGAGAGGCATGAGGTTTACACTTGACCCTAGGTCACACGAGGCCTTTGATGAGCGGATAATTTATACGCTTTTTGGCATAGTTTTTACATAGTTTTTAATGAGTTTAAGCTACTTTTAGGGATGTTTTCCTTAGTTTTTATGTTAAATTCACATTTCTGGACTTTACTATGAGTTTGTGTGTTTTTCTGTGATTTCAGGTAAATTCTGACTGAAATTGAGGGATTTGAGCAAAACTCTGAAAAAGGCTGACAAAAGGACTGCTGATGCTGTTGGATTCTGACCTCCCTGCACTCGAAATGGATTTTCTGGAGCTACAGAACTTCAAATGGCGCGCTCTCAACGGCGTTGGAAAGTAGACATCCAGGGCTTTCCAGCAATATATAATAGTCCATACTTTATTCGAAGAATGACGACGTAACTTGGCGTTGAACGCCAAGTTCATGCTGCTGTCTGGAGTTAAACGCCAGAAAAACGTCATGATCCGGAGTTGAACGCCCAAAACACGTCATAACTCGGAGTTCAACTCCAAGAGAAGCCTCTGCTCGTGGAATGATCAAGCTCAGCCCAAACATACACCAAGTGGGCCCCGGAAGTGGATTTATGCATCAATTACTTACTCATGTAAACCCTAGTAGCTAGTCTAGTATATATAGGACATTTATCTATTGTATTAGACATCTTTGGTCTCAGTTTTGTTTTATTATTCATCCTAAGAGGCTATTGATCACGTTTAAGGGGGCTGGCCATTCGGCCATGCTTGAACCTTTTGCTTATGTATTTTCAACGGTGGAGTTTCTGCACACCATAGATTAAGGGTGTGGAGCTCTGCTGTACCTCAAGTATTAATGAAGTTCTATTTTCTTTTATTCAATTCCTCTTTTATTCTTATTCCAAGATATTCATTTGTACCCAAGAACATGATGAAGGTGATGAGTTAGATAACCCTCATTATCATTCTCACTTATGAACGCGCGTGATTGACAACCACTTCCGTTCTACATGCAACAGAGCTTGAATGCGTATCTCTTAGATTCCCCAACAGAATCTTCGTGGTATAAGTTAGATAGATGGCGGCATTCATGAGAATCCGGAAAGTCTAAACCTTGTCTATGGTATTCCGAGTAGGATTCTAGGATTGAATGACTGTGACGAGCTTCAAACTCCTGAAGGCTGGGCGTGATGACAAGCGCAAAAGAATCAATGGATTCTATTCCAACCTGATTAAGAACCGACAGATGATTAGCCATGCGAGTGACAGCCGCAGAGGACCATTTTCACTGAGAGGATGGGATGTAGCCACTGACAACGGTGATGCCCTACATACAACTTGCCATGGAAAGGAGTAAGAAGAATTGAGTAGAAGCAGTAGGAGAGCAGACGTCCTTGGGCCATACAGCATCTTCATATACTTAACTGAAATTCCTACCAATGAATCTGCATAAGTGTTCTATCCCTTTTATTATTTCTTTTTATTTATTATTTATTCCAATAATCACAATTACCCTTTAATCTGTCTAACTGAGATTTACAAGGTGACCATAGCTTGCTTCATACCAACAATCTCTGTGGGATCGACCCTTACTCACGTAAGGTTTATTACTTGGACGACCCAGTACACTTGCTGGTTAGTTGAACGGAGTTGTGAATTCAGCTGCTGCCCCTTAGAAGCCTTCATCTCAAAATAATTAGAACAGTGATCACAATTTCGTCCACCAAGTTTTTGGCGCCGTTGCCGGGGATTGTTCGAGTATGGACAACTGACGGTTCATCTTGTTGCTCAGATTAGGTAATTTTCTTTTCAAAAATCTTTTTCAAAAATTTTTCTTTTATTCTTCGTTTTTCATAACATTATTTTCGAAAATTTAATAAAAATACAAAAAAAAATAAAATAAAAATACAAAAAAATTAGAAAATCATAAAAATAAAAAATATTTTGTGTTTCTTGTTTGAGTCTTGTGTTAATTTTTAAGTTTGGTGTCAATTGCATGCTTTTAAAAATTTTTCTTGCATTTCTTCGAAAATCTCATGCATTCATAGTGTTCTTCATGATCTTCAAGTGGTTCTTGATAAGTCCTCTTGTTTGATCTTGATGATTTCTTGTTTTGTATTGTTGGTTGTTTTTCATGTGCATCTTTTCATTCATATTTTCCAAGCATTAAAAATTTCTAAGTTTGGTGTCTTGCATGTTTTCTTTGCATTAAAATTTTTTTTCAAAATTATGTTCTTGATGTTCATCATGATCTTCAAAGTGTTCTTGGTGTTCATCTTGACATTCATAGCATTCTTGCATGCATTCATTATTTTGATCTAAAAATTTCATGCATAAAGTATTTTTGTTGTTTTTCTCTTTCATAATTAAAAATTCAAAAAACAAAAAAAAAATATCTTTTCCTTATTTCCCTCCAAATTTTCGAAATTTTGGGTTGACTTGGTCAAAAATTTTCAAAATTATTTGTTTCTTACAAGTCAAGTCAAAATTTCAATTTTAAAAATCTTATCTTTTCAAAATCTTTTTCAAAAATCATATCTTTTTCATTTTTTTATTTTTTTATTTTAATTTTCGAAAATTTCAAAAATATTTTTCAAATTATTTTCAAAATCTTTTTCTTATCTTTTATATCTAATTTTCGAAATTTAGCTAACAATTAATGTGATTGGTTCAAAAATTTGAAGTTTGTTACTTTCTTGTTAAGAAAGGTTCAATCTTTAAATTCTAGAATCTTATCTTGCAGTTTCTTGTTGGTTAAGTCATTTTAAAAATTAAATCTTTTTCAAAATATCTTTTTCTTAAAACTTTTATCTTATCTTTTTATCTTATCCTTTTTAAAATTTTATATTTTTCAAAATTTGATTTCAAAATATCTTATCTAACTTCTTATCTTCTTATCTTTTTCAAATTTGATTTTTAAATCTTTTTCAATCAACTAACTAACTTTTTGTTTGTTTCTTATCTTTTTCAAAACCACCTAACTACTTCTCTCTCTTCTATTTTCGAAAATATCTCTCTCTTTTTCAAAAATTCTTTTTAATTAACTAATTGTTTCAAATTTTAATTTCAATTACATTTATCTTTAATTTTCGAAAATCACTAACTCTTTTTCAAAATTATTTTCGAATTCTCCCTCCTCTTTTCTTCTTCTATTTAATTAATTAATTACTAACACTTCTCTTCACCTCTCTTCATCTAAAAACCGAACCTCCTTCTTCATTATTCTACCTCTTTCTTTTTTACTAACATAAAGGAATCTCTATACTGTGACATAGAGGATTCCTCTTTCTTTTCTTGTTTTCTTCTCTTTCATATGAGCAGGAACAGGGATAAAGGCACTCTTGTTGAAATTGATCCAGAACCTGAAAGGACTCTGAAGAAAAAATTAAAAGAAGCTAAATTACAACAATCCAGAAGAGACCTTCTGGAAATTTTCGAACAAGAGAAAGAAATGGCAGAAGAAAACAATAATAATAATGCAAGGAGAATGCTTGGTGACTTCACAAAGCCAACGTCCAAGT
Source organism: Arachis stenosperma (assembly GCF_014773155.1). NCBI lineage: Eukaryota > Viridiplantae > Streptophyta > Magnoliopsida > Fabales > Fabaceae > Arachis > Arachis stenosperma. Next base: position 70,000,154 of record NC_080377.1, on the reverse strand, counting down.
TTGATGGAAGAAGCATCTCCATTCCTGCCATTGGAGCCAATAACTTTGAGCTTAAGCCTCAACTAGTTGCTTTAATGCAACAAAACTGCAAGTTTTATGGACTTCCATCTGAAGATCCTTACCAGTTTTTAACTGAGTTCTTGCAGATCTGTGACACTGTAAAGACAAATGGAGTTAATCCTGAAGTCTACAGACTCTTGCTTTTCCCTTTTGCTGTAAGAGACAGAGCTAGAGTATGGTTGGATTCACAACCCAAGGATAGCCTGGACTCATGGGATAAGCTTGTCACTGCATTCTTAGATAAGTTCTTTCCTCCTCAAAAGCTGAGTAAGCTGAGAGTGGATGTTCAAACCTTCAAACAAAAAGATGGTGAATCCCTCTATGAAGCTTGGGAAAGATACAAGCAGCTGACCAAAAGATGTCCATCTGACATGTTTTCAGAATGGACCATATTAGATATATTTTATTATGGTCTCTTTGAATTTTCGAAAATGTCATTGGACCATTCTGCAGGTGGATCTATTCACCTGAAGAAAACGCCTGAAGAGGCTCAGGAACTCATTGACATGGTTGCAAACAACCAGTTCATGTACACCTCTGAGAGGAATTCCGTGAATAATGGGGTACCTCAGAAGAAAGGAGTTCTTGAAATTGATGCTCTGAATGCCATATTGGCTCAGAACAAAGTGTTGACTCAACAGGTCAACATGATCTCTCAAAATCTGAATGGACTGCAACATGCATCCAACAGTAATAGAGAGGCAGCTTCTGAAGAAGCTTATGATCCTGAGAACCCTGCCATGGCAGAGGTTAATTACTTAGGTGAACCTTATGGAAACACCTGTAACTCATCATGGAGAAATCATCCAAATTTCTCATGGAAGGATCAACAAAAACCTCAACAAGGTTTTAACAATGGTGGACGCAATAGGCTGAACAATAGTAAGCCATATCCATCATCTTCTCAGCAACAGACAGAGAATTCTGAACAAAACACTTCTAATTTAGCCAATATAGTCTCTGATCTGTCAAAGGCCACTTTCAGTTTCATGAATGAAACAAGATCCTCCATTAGAAATCTGGAGGCATAAGTGGGCCAGCTGAGTAAGAAAGTTATTGAAATTCCTCCCAGTATTCTCCCAAGCAATACAGAAGAGAATCCAAAAGGAGAGTGCAAGGCCATTGATGTGATCAACATGGCCGAATGCACAAGGGAGGAGGAGGACGAAAATCCCAGTGAGGAAGACCTCCTGGGACGTTCCTCAAGCAAGAAGAAGTTTCCTATTAAGGATCCAGAGGAATCTGAGGCTCATCTAGAGACCATAGAGATTCCTTTAAATCTCCTTCTGCCATTCATGAGCTCTGAAGAATATTCATCCTCTGAAGAGAATGAAGATGTGACTGGAGAGCAAGTTGCTCAATACTTAGGAGCTATCATGAAGCTGAATGCCAAGCTGTTTGGTAATGAGACTTGGGAAAGTGAACCTCCCTTGCTCATTAGTGAACTAGATACTTGGATTCAGAGAACTCTACCTCAAAAGAGACAAGATCTTGGCAAGTCCTTAATACCTTGCACCATTGGCACCATGAGCTTTGAAAAAGCTCTATGTGACCTTGGGTCAGGGATAAATCTTATGCCACTCTCTGTAATGGAGAAGCTGGGGATCATTGAGGTACAACCTGCCTTGTTCTTATTACAATTGGCAGATAAATCCATAAGACAAGCTTATGGAATAGTAGAGGACGTGCTAGTAAAGGTTGAAGGCCTTTACATCCCTACTGATTTCATAATCCTAGACACTAGGAAGGAAGATGATGAATGCATCATCCTAGGAAGACCTTTCCTAGCCACAGCAGGAGCTGTGATAGATGTCAACAGAGGTGAGTTAGTCCTTCAATTGAATGGGGACTACCTTGTGTTTCAGGCACATGGCCATCCCTCTGTGACAAAAGAGAGTAAGCATGAAGAACTTCTCTCAGTTCAGAGTCAAGAAGAGCCCACACAGTCAAACTCTAAGTTTGGTGTTGGGAGGCCACAACCAAACTCTAAGTTTGGTGTACAAACCCCATATCCAAACTCTAAGTTTGGTGTTGGGAATACCACACTTAAGTTGACCTGATCACCTTGTGGCTCCATGAGAGCCACTGTCAAGCTACTGACATTAAAGAAGCGCTTGTTGGGAGGCAACCCAATTTTATTTATCTAATTTTATTTTATTTTGTTTCTTTGTTATTTTTATGTTTGATTAGGTACATGATCATGAGGAGCCACGAAAAAAAATCAAAAAAATTAAAAAACAGGGTCAAAAACAGAAGAAAAAAATTTTCACCCTGGAGGTAGCGCAGACTGGCGTTCAACGCCAGTAAGATGCATCTGTCTGGCGTTCAATGCCAGAACAGAGCACCATTCTGGCGTTGAACGCCCAAAACAAGCAACAACCTGGCGTTAAACGCCAGGATGGTGCACGAAAAGGACAAACTGGTGCTGAACGCCAGGAACAAGCATGAAACTGGCGTTCAACGCCAGAAACATGCATTACATGGGCGTTGAACGCCCAGAACATGCACCAATGGGCGTTTGAACGCCAGAATGTTGCATGAAGGCATGTTACATGCCTATATGGTGAAGGAATGGTATTTGTTTTCACCTCAGGATCTGTGGACCCCACAGGATCCTCACCTCAGGATCTGTGGACCCCACAGGATCCCCACCTAACATAATCCCACCTTACCTCCTAATCCTAGTTTTTGTGAATGTGATTACTCTCTCCCATATCACACTTCCCAACGTCTTCTTCATCAATCACCTCAATTCCTCTTCCCAATTACCCCATTCACCATTCACATCAACCTCCTCTTCCCCATAAACCCCACCTACCCTCATAAAATTCAAATTCAATTTCCCACCCATTCCCACCCAAATTAACCGAACCACTTCTCTCCCTCTCTTCCACATTCTCTTCTTCTTCTTCTACTCTTCTTTTCTTTTATTGCTCGAGGGCGAGCAATATTTTAAGTTTGGTGTGGTAAAAGCATAAGCTTTTTTTTGTTTTTCCATTACCAATGGCACCTAAGGCCGGAGTTTCCTCAAGAAAAGGGAAAGGGAAAGCAAAAGCTTCCACCTCCGAGTCATGGGAGATGGAAAGATTCATTTCCAAAAGCCATCAAGACCACTTCTATGATGTTGTGGCAAAGAAGAAGGTGATCCCTGAGGTCCCTTTCAAGCTCAAAAAGAATGAGTATCCGGAAATCCGACATGAAATCCAAAGAAGAGGTTGGGAAGTCTTAGCCAACCCCATGCAACAAGTCAGAATTCTAATAGTTCAAGAGTTCTATGCCAATGCATGGATCACTAGGAACCATGATCAAAGTATGAACCCAAGCCCAAAGAATTATCTCACAATGGTTAGGGGGAAATACTTGGATTTTAGTCCGGAAAATGTGAGGTTGGCGTTTCACTTACCCATGATGCAAGGTGATGAACGCCCCTACACAAGAAGGGTCAACTTTAATCAAAGGTTGGACCAAGTCCTAATGGACATTTGTGTGGAAGGCGCCCAATGGAGAATAGACTCCAAAGGAAAGCCAGTCCAACTAAGAAGACTGGTCCTCAAGCCTGTAGCTAGAGGATGGTTGGAGTTCATTCAAAGATCCATCATCCCTACAAGCAACCGATCTGAAGTTACTGTGGATCGGACCATCATGATTCATAGCATCATGATTGGAGAGGAAATAGAAGTTCATGAAGTCATCTCCAATGAACTCTACAAAATAGCTGACAAGCCTTCACACATGGCACGGCTAGCCTTCCCCCATCTTATATGCCATCTATGTTACTCAGCTGGAGTTATCATAGAAGGAGATGTTTCCATTGAAGAAGACAAGCCCATCACAAAGAAAAGGATGGAGCAAACAAGAGAGGTTCCTCACGGCCTTCAAGAAGAACATGAGGAAGTGCATCATCAACAAATGCCTCAAGGAATGCACTTTCCTCCCAACAACTATTGGGAGCAACTCAACACCTCCTTAGAAGATTTGAGCCATAATGTTGAACAACTAAGGGTGGAACATCATGAGCACTCCATCATTCTCCAAGAAATAAGAGAAGATCAAAGAGCAATGAGGGAGGAGCAACAAAAGCAAGGAAGGGACATAGAAGAGCTTAAGAACATCATTGGTCCTTCAAGAAGAAGACGCCACTAAAGGTGGATTCATTCCTTGTTCTTTATTTCTTTCTGTTTTCGGTTTTTAATTATTATGTTTATCTATGTTTTGTGTCTTTATTTCATGATCATTAGTATGTAACCATGCCTTAAAGCTATGAATAAATTTCATTAATCCTTCACCTCTCTTAAAAGAAAAATGTTTTAATTCAAAAGAACAAGAAGTACATGAATTTCGAAATTACTATTGAATTTAATTTGATTATATTGATGTGGTGACAATGCTTTTTGTTTTCTGAATGAATGATTGAACAGTGCATATGTCTTTTGATCTTGTTGTTTATGAGTGTTAAAATTGTTGGTTCTTGAAAGAATGATGAACAAAGAGAAATGTTATTGATGATCTGAAAAACATCATGAAATTGATTCTTGAAGCAAGAAAAAGCAGCAAAAAAAAATGGCGAAAATTTTAAGCAAGGATCCAAGGCTTTGAGCATCAATGGATAGGAGGGCCCAAGGAAATTAAATCCAGGTCTAAGCGGCTAAATCAAGCTGTCCCTAACCATGTGCTTGTGTCATGAAGGTCCAAGTGAAAAACTTGAGACTGAATGGTTAAAGTCGTGATCCAAAGCAAAAGAGTGTGCTTAAGAGCTCTGGACACCACTAACTAGGGACTTTAGCAAAGCTGAGTCACAATCTGAAAAGGTTCACCCAGTTATGTGTCTGTGGCATTTATGTATCCGGTGGTAATACTGGAAAACAAAATGCTTAGGGCCACAGCCAAGACTCAAAAGTAGCTGTGTTCAAGAATCAACATGCTTAACTAGGAAAGTCAATAACACTATCCAAAATTCTAAATTCCTAGAGATGCCAATCACTCTGAACTTCAAAGGAAAAAGTGAGATGCCAAAACTGTTCAGAAGCAAAAAGCTACAAGTCCCGCTCATGTAATTAAATTAATATTCATTGATATTTTGGACTTTATAGTATATTCTCTTCTTTTTATCCTATTTGATTTTCAGTTGCTTGGGGACAAGCAACAATTTAAGTTTGGTGTTGTGATGAGCGGATAATTTATACGCTTTTTGGCATAGTTTTTACATAGTTTTTAATGAGTTTAAGCTACTTTTAGGGATGTTTTCCTTAGTTTTTATGTTAAATTCACATTTCTGGACTTTACTATGAGTTTGTGTGTTTTTCTGTGATTTCAGGTAAATTCTGACTGAAATTGAGGGATTTGAGCAAAACACTGAAAAAGGCTGACAAAAGGACTGCTGATGCTGTTGGATTCTGACCTCCCTGCACTCGAAATGGATTTTCTGGAGCTATAGAACTCCAAATGGCGCGCTCTCAACGGCGTTGCAAAGTAGACATCCAGGGCTTTCCAGCAATATATAATAGTCCATACTTTATTCGAAGAATGACGACGTAACTTGGCGTTTAACGCCAAGTTCATGCTGCTGTCTGGAGTTAAACGCCAGAAAAACGTCATGATCCGGAGTTGAACGCCCAAAACACGTCATAACTCGGAGTTCAACTCCAAGAGAAGCCTCTGCTCGTGGAATGATCAAGCTCAGCCCAAACATACACCAAGTGGGCCCCGGAAGTGGATTTATGCATCAATTACTTACTCATGTAAACCCTAGTAGCTAGTCTAGTATATATAGGACATTTATCTATTGTATTAGATATCTTTGGTCTCAGTTTTGTTTTATTCTTCATCCTAAGAGGCTATTGATCACGTTTAAGGGGGCTGGCCATTCGGCCATGCCTGAACCTTTTGCTTATGTATTTTCAACGGTGGAGTTTCTGCACACCATAGATTAAGGGTGTGGAGCTCTGCTGTACCTCAAGTATTAATGAAGTTCTATTTTCTTTTATTCAATTCCTCTTTTATTCTTATTCCAAGATATTCATTTGTACCCAAGAACATGATGAAGGTGATGAGTTAGATAACCCTCATTATCATTCTCACTTATGAACGCGCGTGATTGACAACCACTTCCGTTCTACATGCAACAGAGCTTGAATGCGTATCTCTTAGATTCCCCAACAGAATCTTCGTGGTATAAGTTAGATAGATGGCGGCATTCATGAGAATCCGGAAAGTCTAAACCTTGTCTATGGTATTCCGAGTAGGATTCTAGGATTGAATGACTGTGACGAGCTTCAAACTCCTGAAGGCTGGGCGTGATGACAAGCGCAAAAGAATCAATGGATTCTATTCCAACCTGATTAAGAACCGACAGATGATTAGCCATGCGAGTGACAGCCGCAGAGGACCATTTTCACTGAGAGGATGGGATGTAGCCACTGACAACGGTGATGCCCTACATACAACTTGCCATGGAAAGGAGTAAGAAGAATTGAGTAGAAGCAGTAGGAGAGCAAGCGTCCTTGGGCCATACAGCATCTTCATATACTTAACTGAAATTCCTACCAATGAATCTGCATAAGTGTTCTATCCCTTTTATTATTTCTTTTTATTTATTATTTATTCCAATAATCATAATTACCCTTTAATCTGTCTAACTGAGATTTACAAGGTGACCATAGCTTGCTTCATACCAACAATCTCTGTGGGATCGACCCTTACTCACGTAAGGTTTATTACTTGGACGACCCAGTACACTTGCTGGTTAGTTGAACGGAGTTGTGAATTCAGCTGCTGCCCCTTAGAAGCCTTCATCTCAAAATAATTAGAACAGTGATCACAATTTCGTCCACCAGCCTTTTTGAAGGTCATGGTGCCTATGGTACAAGGTATTGAAAACTTCCCAGGATCTTGTCTCTTTTGAGGTAATTTCTGCCTAGACAAGTCATCCAGTTCTTTGGTGAGCAAAGGGGGTTCATCATCCCAAGTCTCATTTCCAAATAACTTGTCATTTAGTTTCATGATTGCTCTAAGGTATTTAACAACTTGCTCTTCAGTGACATACTCATCCTCTTCAGAGGAAGAATACTCATCAGAGCTCATGAATGGCAGAAGTAAGTCCAATGGAATCTCTATGGTCTCATTTTGAGCCTCAGATTCCCATGGTTCCTCATTGGGGAACTCATTGGAGGCCAGTGGACGTCCATTGAGGTCTTCCTCAGTGGCGTTCACTGCCTCTTCCTCCTCTCCAAATTCGGCCATGTTGATGGCCTTGCACTCTCCTTTTGGATTTTCTTCTGTATCACTTGGAAGAGTACTAGGAGGGAGTTCAGTAATTTTCTTGCTCAGCTGACCCACTTGTGCCTCCAAATTTCTAATGGAGGACCTTGTTTCAGTCATGAAACTTTGAGTGGTTTTGATTAGATCAGAGACCATGGTTGCTAAGTCAGAGGTGTTCTGCTTAGAACTCTCTGTCTGTTGCTGAGAAGATGATGGAAAAGGCTTGCCATTGCTAAACCTGTTTCTTCCACCATTATTATTGTTGAAACCTTGTTGAGGTCTCTGTTGATCCTTCCATGAGAAATTTGGATGATTTCTCCATGAAGGATTATAGGTGTTTCCATAGGGTTCTCCTATGTAATTCACCTCTTCCATTGAAGGGTTCTCAGGATCATAAGCTTCTTCTTCAGATGAAGCGTCCTTAGTACTGCCTGGTGCATTTTACATTCCAGACAGACTTTGAGAAATCATATTGACTTGCTGAGTCAATATTTTGTTCTGAGCCAATATGGCATTCAGAGTGTCAATCTCAAGAACTCCTTTCTTCTAATTAGTCCCATTGTTTACAGGATTCCTTTCAGAAGTGTACATGAATTGGTTATTTGCAACCATTTCAATCAGCTCTTGAGCTTCTGTAGGCGTCTTCTTCAGATGAAGAGATCCTCCAGCAGAGCTATCCAAAGACATCTTGGACAGTTCAGAGAGACCATCATAGAAAATACCTATGATGCTCCATTCAGAAAGCATATCAGAGGGACACTTTCTGATCAGTTGTTTGTATCTTTCCCAAGCTTCATAGAGGGATTCTCCTTCCTTCTGTCTGAAGGTTTGGACTTCCACTCTAAGCTTACTCAATTTTTGAGGTGGAAAGAACTTTGCCAAGAAGGCATTGACTAGCTTTTCCCAAGAGTTCAGGCTTTCTTTAGGTTGTGAGTCCAACCATGTCCTAGCTCTGTCTCTCGCAGCAAAAGGGAATAGCATAAGTCTGTAGACCTCAGGGTCAACCCCATTAGTCTTGACAGTGTCACAGATTTACAAGAATTCAGCTAAGAACTGATGAGGATCTTCCAATGGAAGTCCATGAAACTTGCAATTCTGTTGCATTAGAGAAATTAATTGAGGCTCAAGCTCAAAGTTGTTTGCTCCAATGGCAGGGATAGAGATGCTTCTCCCATAGAAGTCAGGAGTAGGTGCAGTAAAGTCACCCAGCACCTTCCTTGCATTGTTGGCATTGTTGTTGTTTTCGGCTGCCATGTCTTCTTCTTCTTTGAAGATTTCTGTTAGGTCCTCTACAGAGAGTTGTGCCTTAGCTTCTCTTAGCTTTCGCTTCAAGGTCCTTTCAGGTTCAGGATCAGCCTCAACAAGAATGCTTTTGTCTTTGCTCCTGCTCATATGAAAGAGAAGAAAACAGGGAAATATGGAATCCTCTAAGTCACAGTATAGAGATTCCTTGAGGAGTCAAAGGAAAAGAAAAATGGAAGACAGAGGTAGAAAATTCGAACTTATCAAGAAAGATGGAGTTCGAATTGTGTATTAAGGAGTAGTGTTAGTCCATAAATAGAAGGATATGAGAAGAGGGGAAGAAATTTTTGAAAATTAAGTAAAAGATTTTAAAAACATTTTGAAAAACACAAATTGATTTTTGAAAACCAAGAATAGAAAAGAGATCAAGTGATTTTTGAAAAAGATTTTGAAATTAGAAATCAAAAAGATTTGATTGAAAACTATTTTAAAAAAGATGTGGTTAAGAAGATATGATTGGTTTTAAAAAAATGTGATTGAGAAGATATGATTTGAAAAACTTTTTTTTAAAAAAAAAAGATTTGATTTTAAAAATTAATGACTTGCCTAACAAGAAAAGATATGATTCAAACATTAAACCTTTCTCAACAGAAAAGGTAACATACTTGAAAATGTTGAATCAAATCATTAATTGATAGCAAGTATCCTTGAAAATGGAAAGAAATTGATTTTGAAAAAGATTTGATTGAAAAGATATGATTTGAAAAGGATTTCATTTTGAAAAATTTTGAAAACTTGAAAAAAATTTGCATTAAAAACAAAATCTTCCCTCTTGTGCCATCCTGGCGTTAAACGCCCAGAATGGTGCACATTCTGGCATTTAACGCCCAGAATGGTGCACATTCTGGCGTTAAACGCCCAGAATGGTGCCATCCTGTCTTCTTCACTGGGCATTTTGAACGCCCAGCTTTTTCTGTGTGATTCCTCTGCAGTATGTTCTGAATCTTCAATTCTCTGTATTATTGACTTGAAAAGACACAAATTAAAAATATTTTTGGATTTTTAATAATGAGGAAAAGTCAAAATGCAACTAAAATCAAATAACAATGCATGCAAGACACCAAACTTAGCAGTTTGTATACTACTGACACTAACAAAATGAGAATGCATATGAGACACACAAAACACTCAAGTCAAGAGAATTCAAAGATCAGAGTAAGTAAATCATCAAGAATAACTTGAAGATCACTTAAGACACATGAATGAATGCACTAAGAACAGAAACATGCAATTGACACCAAACTTAACATGAGACACTAAACTCAAACAAGAAATATTTTTGGATTTTATGATTTTGTAAATTTTTTTTTGTGTTTTTTTTTCGAAAATTAAGTAAAAAAAGAAAATAAAGATATCAAAATTCTTAATGAGAATTCCAAGAATCAGTGCAATGCTAGTCTAAGACTCCGGTGAAGGGATTAGACATGGCTTCACAGCCAGCCAAGCTTTCAAAGAAAGCTTCGGTCCAAAACACTAGACATGGCCAATGGCCAGCCAAGCCTTAGTAGATCACTGCTCCAACAGCAAGATTGATAGAAATCAACAAGCTCTTGTGATGATAAGTTGAAACCTCGGTCCAATAGAATTAGACATGGCTTCACAGCCAGCCAGACTTCAACAGATCATCATGAAACACTAGAATTCATTCTTAAGAACTCTGAAAAAAAATACCTAATCTAAGCAACAAGATGAACCGTCAGTTGTCCAAACTCAACAATCCCCGGCAACGGCGCCAAAAACTTGGTAGGCGAAATTGTGATCACTATAACTCAAATAATCCAAAAACTTGGTATTCAACACCATGGCATAAACACAACTTCGCACAACTAACCAGCAAGTGTACTGGGTCATCCAAGTAATAAACCTTACGCGAGTAAGGGTCGATCCCACAGAGATTGTTGGTGTGAAGCAAGCTATGGTCACCTTATAAATCTTAGTCAGGCAAACTCAAATGGATATGGGTGATATACGAATAAAACATAAAGATAAAGATAGAGATACTTATGTAATTCATTGGTGGGAATTTCAGATAAGCGTATGAAGATGCTTGGTCCCTTCCGTCTCTCTGCTTTCCTACTGTCTTCATCCAATCCTTCTTACTCCTTTCCATGGCAAGCTTATGCAAGGGTTTCACCGTTGTCAGTGGCTAAGTCCCATCCTCTCAGTGGAAATGTTCAACGCACCCTGTCACGGCACGGCTATCCATCTGTCGGTTCTCAATCAGGCCGGAATAGAATCCAGTGATTCTTTTGCGTCTGTCACTAACGCCACGCCCTCAGGAGTTTGAAGCACGTCACAGTCATTCAATCATTGAATCCTACTCAGAATACCACAGACAAGGTAAGACCTTCCGGATTCTCTTGAATGCCGCCATCAATTCTAGCCTATACCACGAAGACTCTGATCTCACGGAATGGCTAGCTCGGTTGTCAGGCGAGCGCTCGGTTGTCAGGCGATCAACCATGCATCGTGTATCAGAAATCCAAGAGATATTCACCCAATCTAAGGTAGAACGGAGGTGGTTGTCAGTCACACGTTCATATGTGAGAATGATGATGAGTGTCACGGATCATCACATTCATCAAGTTGAAGAACAAGTGATATCTTAGAACAAGAACAAGCGGAATTGAATATAAGAACAATAGTAATTGCATTAATACTCGAGGTACAGCAGAGCTCCACACCTTAATCTATGGTGTGTAGAAACTCCACCGTTGAAAATACATAAGAACAAGGTCTAGGCATGGCCGAATGGCCAGTCTCCCAATGATCTAAGATAGCATCAAAACAAAGATAACTACCCCGATCTCTAAATACGATAGTAAAAGGTCCTACTTATAGAGAACTAGTAGCCTAGGGTTTACAGAGATGAGTAAATGACATAAAAATCCACTTCCGGGCCCACTTGGTGTGTGCTTGGGCTGAGCATCGAAGCATTTTCGTGTAGAGACTCTTCTTGGAGTTAAACGCCAGCTTTTATGCCAGTTTGGGCGTTTAACTCCCATCCTTGTGCCAGTTCCGGCGTTTAACGCTGGGAATTCTGAGGGTGACTTTGAACGCCGGTTTGGGCCATAAAATCTTGGGCAAAGTATGGACTATCATATATTGCTGGAAAGCCCAGGATGTCTGCTTTCCAACGCCATTGAGATCGCGCCAATTGGGTTTCTGTAGCTCCAGAAAATCCACTTCGAGTGCAGGGAGGTCAGAATCCAACAGCATCTGCAGTCCTTTTTAGTCTCTGAATCAGATTTTTGCTCAGGTCCCTCAATTTCAGCCAGAAAATACCTGAAATCACAGAAAAACACACAAACTCATAGTAAAGTCCAGAAAAGTGAATTTTAACTAAAAACTAATAAAAATATACTAAAAACTAACTAGATCATACTAAAAACATACTAAAAACAATGCCAAAAAGCGTACAAATTATCCGCTCATCAGTAACTTAAAGTGCAAGAAATATAAATTGCTTGAATAAAGAACGGATTTGAGGACTGGGATTTCAGAATTTAAGCAAGGGAAATTAAATTGCAACAATTAACCAAGCAAGAGATGAATTGAAATTGACTAGATCTTCAAACAGCAAATGGAAATTCAATTGCAGTAGTGGTTCAGTAGAAGAACCAGAAAGAGAAAATTAGATCTCAGGACTTCAGAGACTAGATAGAAGAGTCTAGATCTCAATTGCCTTCCCAGATCCAAGTTCACAAAGTAATTAAAGAGAAATTGAAGATTTAAGTAGCAAAGGAAATTGAATTCAATTCAATTATGCAGTAGGAAAATCAAAGAGATCTTAAATGGAGATTGAGACAGAAGTTCCTCAATTTTTCACACTCAAGACTCAACAAAACCCAGTAAAGAAAACAAAACGAGCAGAGGAAGAAGAAGTGAATTCTCTCCTCCGATTCTCAAGACAAGTTTGCAGAAAAAAAAAAGAAAAATGGAAAGTGCTCTCAAGTGACTAAGGATGAAAATTCAAAATGAAAGTAAGCTCTCTCCAAAAAAACTCTCTTCTAATCCTAACTAACACCTATTTATACACTTTCCATTTTGGATCTAAGAATTTTGAGTGGGCTTTTTGATTTGGTGAAGAATTGAATTAAGTTGGATTTTTGAGTGAAATTCAGCCCATGTTGCTCCCAGGAGGCTGCCCTGCCCTTGTGGAGGGCAGAGCAGGGAAGTTGTGTGAGGAAGCATGTAGTGTGCCAAGTGTGGGAGAGGCATCAGGATGCTGCCCTGCCCTTGTGGAGGGCAGGGCAGTGTTGTCATGGTGCGCCTTGCCTTCCTGCCCATGTGTCCAAGCTGCGCGGGCCCAAGCTCCTGGCCGTGCCAATTTGTGTGCCATGCACCAAGAAATGCTGCCCTGCCATCCACAAGGGCAGGGCAGCGCAGGCTTTCCTTGTTCTTGGGTGAGGTCCCAAGTTCGAAACTTGCTGGATGGCTTTTGTTGCCCTTTTTTTCTTGGTTTTCTTGGTGCCAAGGTAGCGCCTAGTTTCTTGCTTCCTCAAGGTCTTGTGTTCGATCCTTGGAGGTTGAAAACAAGCTAATTTTGGCTTATTTTCCTTCCTTTTGAACGCTACTTCCTTCCCTGTTGAGCTTGGTTCGAAACCCATGGATGACACTTGAAGAACAATTTCCTTGAATTTTTCTATGAGGAGCACGATATTGCTCTTGAGGAGGGCAGGGTAGAATTTTTCCTTCCCTTGTTTCTTGGCCTAGAATTGTGCTCCGCCCTCAAGGAGGGCAGGGCAGTGAGGCCTTGAGTGCTTGGTTCATTGTTGTGCTCTCTTGGAAGGCAGTGTGCTCTTGTAGAGGGCAATGTGGCTTCCTCCCTTTCATGCGCTACACTCTTTTCTTCCTTGGGCCACGCTTTCTTAGGCCACGCTTCACTCCTTTCTTCTTTTCTTCTCCTTCAAATAATCAAAACAACCAATCAAAGTATCACTAAATTTACAAGGTTTATAAATCAATTAAAATTCAATTAAATTTAGCTTAAACCTCATGATTTAGCATCAATTAAGTGGTGGTTGATTGATTCAAATAAAACATGCAATTCCACTCTAAATTGCTTACTTATGGTGCAAGAAAGTGCATAAAAACTAGTGAAACAAGTGAAATTAGCTTGAGAAATGGGTATATGATGACTTGTCATCACAACACCAAACTTAAATCTTGCTTGTCCCCAAGCAAGCATCAAAATTAAGAGGAAATGAAATGAAAAAAAGAAAAGCATGCATATTCTTATTAGGCATATAGCAGAACTTGGTTCATGGAGTTTTTATGCAGACAATGATAACTCAATTATTGTTTGCTGTTACATAATGTACACTTTTCCTCAAAGGCTTACTAAACTTGCTGTTGTAAGGTTTACTTTTTACTTGCTCCCTTGCTAACTTTTTTTTTTCTTATTTTGCTTAACAAGCTTATTATTCTTTGAAGGCTTGGTGTCAAATGTTGCAGTAGCCTTTGGCTTTATTTTTACTCAACATCTCTTCACCACAGACACATGGCTCACTATTTTCTCCTAGGATTATTGATGCCCAGCACCTCTTTGGATAACTAAATGTTCTGTAGCTAGGTTGCTCTTTATTGTGGACTTTCAATTGGCCATCCCAAATCAGTTGATCTAAGTGGCCAGGTTTTGAAATACCCCTTAGAATTTACTTATCCAAGCATATCCTAGTACACGAACACCACATGCATGTGTCCTAGGGTCCAAGCTATTGGTGCCCAGCCTTTATTCTTTGTTTTTCTTGCCACATTGGCTTTTTCTTCTTCCTTTTCTTTCTGTTTTATTTTGTTCTCAAGGGATTTTTTTCTTTACTGATAGGAACCTTTATGACAGCAAGCCAGCTCACACTTCAAAGAAAATAACATTATGCAGCAATTATTTTATGAGTTATGCATTTAATCAAACACATATACCACCATTAACTTCCATTCTAACTTATGCAACATTGGATATTTACTTTCTAATTCAACCATTTCTCTTTTATTTAAGCATATGGAAACAAAACAATATTTAAAGCTAAGTGATGAATGACAAGCATTATGCAGATCAACATACTTAATCAAACAACTTCACTTGCAACTAAATAAACACTTTAGCAAGACATACAAGAATTCCTGAATTAAAACATTTCACAACAACAAGGATTAAGTGTAGATACAACCTTTTGGGTTGCAGCTTTTCATTCTTCCTCTTGTTGTATCCCTTTTGAGTTAAGATGCACAATATCTTCAATGGTTGACTAATTTCCTGCATAATTCTCAAAAGTTGCTTGCTTCTCAAGCCCTTAGATGAATGGTTAGTATGCATAAAGTGAGTGTGTCTTTTGGATTTATTTTGGTGTGGGAACACCAAACTTAATTGTTTGCCACAGCCTCTGATGCAACAAATTAACCATATGTGAAACCTTGTGTCCTTGCTAAAGGTTATGGAATTAAAACTAGAAAGCAGTTAAGTAGTTGAATAATCTGTCTGATTGCTTGGAGCTAGCATTATGCAGGAAGTGAGAATGTTTTTAAATGAGATTTTGGTGGAACACCAAACTTAGAATCTTTCATTCTCCCTTAAATTATTTTGGTGTGCAACACCAAACTTAGCTCCTTGCAATGCATACCAATTATTCAACATTTTTATTGAAAAAGCTATGAAAAGAAAACTACCTCCGGTTGGGTTGCCTCCCAACAAGCGCTTCTTTATTGTCATTAGCTTGACATCCTCCATTCTTTGATCATGGAGGCTGAAAATCATAGTGCCTCAGCTTTTCACCTCTTACTGTGAACTTCCTTCCGGTCTCCTCTTTGATGATCTCTAGGTGTCAAGTGAAAGGACCTGGTTCACAGTGTAGTATTCAGACACTTGTGGAGACACCTTCATTGGTTGGGTGTTTAACATCACTTTATCCCCTGGTGAGAAGCCTTCAGTGGGGATCTTCTTGTTTCTCCACCCTCTTGGCCTCTTCTTTTTTTCTTTCTCAAAAGATATTCCCTGCCTTGGTGGTTCTTTATCTGGGATGTTAAATTTCTCATCTGGGGGCTTTGGATCTAGTTCCTCCTTGATTTCTTTGGTTTGTTGCACCATCTCTACTGCTTTCAAGCATGGATTTAGAAGTCTTGGAGTTAACTCATTGACTGCCTCCTTCAGGCTTTGATCTCTGGCCTTATCCTTCATACAATCTTCTTCTTGGTTTGGCTCATGCATGGTTTTAAAAACATGGAATGTTAGGTGCTCATCATGCACTCTTAGCAACAATTCCCCTTTTTCAGCATCTATCAATGCTCTGCCCGTAGCTAGGAAAGGCCTCCCCAAGATGATGGGAGTGTTAGGGTCCTCTTCTATATCTGAGATAACAAAGTCAGCAGGGAGAAAGAATTTTCCCACTTTTACCAACACATTCTCCACAACTCCCAGTGCTTGCTTAATGGATTTGTTAGCCATTTGGAGAACTATTCGTGTGTATTTCAGCTCAGAAATTTGAAGTTTCCTCATTAGAGACAAAGGCATCAAGTTTATGCTTGCACCAAGGTCACAGAATGACTTCTCAATTGTTATGTTTCCTATGGTGCAAGGTATGTAAAAACTCCCAGGATCATCTTTCTTTTCTGGCAACTCTCTTTGGAGGATAGCACACATTCCTTTGTCATCTCAACAATCTGTACTTCCTTTAGGGATCTTTTCTTTGTGAGTACTTCTTTCATAAATTTGGCATATAGTAGCATATGTTCACGTACTTCCAAGAAAGGAATATTGATGCTGAGCGTCTTGAATATGTCCAGGAATTTTGAGTATTGCTTATCCTCATTTTCTTTTTTAAACCTCTGAGGGTATGGAAGTTTGGGGACACAAGGATTCACTTCTTCCCTCTTCTCTTGTAGTTGTGATTCAAGGATGTTCTTGTCTCCCTTTGAGATTTGTGCCTTCTTAGTTGTCTGATCCTTTTCACTTTTGTCCTCTATTTCTTCTTGTGGAACTTCTCTATTGTGTTCTTCTTGATTGATGGCTTCCTTCTCCCTAGTCTCTTCACTTTCCACTATAATTGCTTTGCACTCCTCCCATTTTGTGGCTTTTCCTTTGTCCCTTGGGTGTTCTTCAATGACATTGGAGAAGGTATTTGCTCTCTTCTCACCCATTTCTGAAATTTGCTTAGCCATTTGCCCCATGTGTCTCTCAAGGTTTCTGATTGCGGCCTCTTGATTTTTGAATGCCAGGGCCTGATCTTTCTTTGCAGTTTCCTGATCTTGTCTTGCCATCTCTTGATTTTCATGAGTTTCTCCATCATTTTCTCTAGACTTGAGATTCTTTGAGAGTCTGGATTTGGTTGTGGTTGTGTGAAATGAAATGGTTGTTGTTGGAAGTTGTTTGAATTAATTGTGGGGGTACTTTGAGGATGGGATGTGGATGTAGAAAAGTTATTCTGGTGGTTTTGTGAGTTGTTATGGGATTGGTGGTATGTGTTTTGTGGGTTTTTGAATTGGTTAGTATTATTGGATGAATGGTTTTGGTTGTTTGTGTTGCTAATGCTGCTATAGTTGAAGTCACTTTGTCCTTGGTTCTGGTGCTCACCCCACCTTGAATTAGAATGAGTCTTACAGGGTGTCTTGTGTGCATCACCATGAAAATTGTGTTGTAATGAATTTGAAGTGTTATTCATGCATTGCACCTGCTCAGAGCTTTGTTGCTCATAATTGAATGTCCCAAAACTTTCTTCAGATTGATTCCACCCATGTGAAGTTTGAGATTGGCGTTGTGTGTTTACTGCAGCACCTTGCAGTCCATCAATTTTCTTGGCCATCATTTCTATTTGTTGCTGAAGCTGTTGATGCATTTGTTTGTTTTGTGCCAAGAGAACATCAACACCTTCAAGTTCCAGCACATCCTTTCTCGGGGCTGGTTGGCGTTGCCTTTGATGACCATAGAAGTATTGATTGTTTGCCACCAAGTCTATGAGGTTTTGGGCTTCCTCTGGCTGTCTTTATTAATTGCAAAGAACCTCCTGCTGAATGATCTAGTGCTTCCTGAGCTTTCAGAGTCAATCCTTCATAGAAGTTTTGAAGTTTATCCCATTCTTTGAACATTTCTGGTAGACACTTCCTGAGTAAAGCCTTGTATCTTTCCCATGCATCAAACAATGACTCTCCATCCATCTGAGTGAATGTTTGGACCTCTATTTTGAGTCTGGTAATCCTTTGGGGAGGATAGAACTTGGCTAGGAATTTGCTCACTAAGTCTTCCCAATTATTGATACTTTCTTTGGGAAATGTCTCTAGCCATTGAGTGGCCTTATCCTTCAGAGAGAATGGAAACAGCAGTAGCTTGTAGATGTCTGGATGCACACCACTTGTTTTGACAGTTTCACAAATCCTGAGGAAGATGGATAAGTGTTGGTTTGGATCTTCAAGTGGACTTCCTCCATAGGAGCAATTGTTCTGCACCAGAGTGATAAGTTGAGGCTTCAACTCAAAATTATTTCCATGAACGTTGGGAGTGAGTATGCTACTCCCGCAGTTTCTTGCATTGGGGATAGTGTAAGAAGCCAACACCCTTCTTGCAGGCTAGGTATTGTTGCTCACTCCCTCTTCACGCACCTCAGCCTCCATGACTTGCAAAAATCACAAACAAAGCAAATGAAACATGAACATTCTAGTGCTAGAATGTGGTTAGAGGGTTAGGTGACACAATATGTCAAACAGTTAATGTGCTTATAAAAAAAAAAGAAAAACAAAGAAAAAGTGCTTAATCTAGACCACCACCTTACTTAATCATTGTCAATCTATTTAATCCCCGGCAACGGCGCCAAAAACTTGATGTGTGGAAAATGATCCAACACAAAACTCACCGGCAAGTGTACCGGGTCGCATCAAGTAATAAAACTCACGGGAGTGAGGTCGATCCCACAGGGATTGAAGGATTGAGCAATTTTAGTTTAGTGGTTGATTTAGTCAAGCGAATCAAGTAATGGTTGAGTGATTTTGTATCCAACAGTAAGTAAATAGCAGGAAATGTAAAGGGAGAGGGATAAATTGCAGAAATTAAAGAGAATTGAAAGTAAAGGTGCTGAATCTTAAAGAACAAGAAATTAAATGACTGAAACTTAAAGTGCAAGAAATGTAAATTGCGGTAACTTAAAGTGCAAGAAATATAAATTGCTTGAATAAAGAAGGGATTTGAGGACTGGGATTTCAGAATTTAAGCAAGGGAAATTAAATTGCAACAATTAACCAAGCAAGAGATGAATTGAAATTGACTAGATCTTCAAACAGCAAATGGAAATTCAATTGCAGCAGTGGTTCAGCAGAAGAACCAAAAAGAGAAAATCAGATCTCAGGACTTCAGAGATTAGATAGCAGAGTCTAGATCTCAATTGCCTTCCCAGATCCAAGTTCACAAAGTAATTAAAGAGAAATTGAAGATTTAAGCAGCAAAGGAAATTGAATTCAATTCAATTATGCAGTAGGAAAATCAAAGAGATCTTAAATGGAGATTGAGGCAAAAGTTTCTCAATTCTTCACACTCAAGACTCAACAAAACCCAATAAAGAAAACAAAACGAGCAGAGGAAGAAGAAGTGAATTCTCTCCTCCGATTCTTAAGACAAGTTTGCAAAAAAAAAAATGGAAAGTGCTCTCAAGTGACTAAGGATGAAAATTCAAAATGAAAGTAAGCTCTCTCAAAAAAAAAACTCTCTTCTAATCCTAACTAACACCTATTTATACACTTTCCATTTTGGATCTAAGAATTTTGAGTGGGCTTTTTGATTTGGTGAAGAATTGAATTAAGTTGGATTTTTGAGTGAAATTCAGCCCATGTTGCTCCCAGGAGGCTGCCCTGCCCTTGTGGAGGGCAGGGCAGTGTTGTCATGGTGCGCCTTGCCTTCCTGCTCGTGCGTCCAAGCTACGCGCGCCCAAGCTCCTGGCCGTGCCAATTTGTGTGCCATGCACCAAGAAATGCTGCCCTGCCCTCCACAAGGGTAGGGCAGCGCAGGCTTTCCTTGTTCTTGGGTGAGGTCCCAAGTTCAAAACTTGCTGGATGGCTTTTGTTGCCCTTTTTTCTTGGTTTTCTTGGTGCCAAGGTAGCGCCTAGTTTCTTGCTTCCTCAAGGTCTTGTGTTCGATCCTTGGAGGTTGAAAACAAGCTAATTTTGGCTTGTTTTCCTTCCTTTTGAACGCTACTTCCTTCCCTGTTGAGCTTGGTTCGAAACCCATGGATGGCACTTGAAGAACAGTTTCCTTGAATTTTTCCATGAGGAGCCCGATATTGCTCTTGAGGAGGGCAGGGCAGAATTTTTCCTTCCCTTGTTTCTTGGCCTAGAATTGTGCTCCGCCCTCAAGGAGCGCAGAGTAGTGAGGCCTTGAGTGCTTGGTTCATTGTTGTGCTCTCTTGGAAGGCAGTGTGCTCTTGTAGAGGGCAGTGAGGCTTCCTCCCTTCCATGCACTACACTCTTTTCTTCCTTGGGCCACGCTTTCTTAGGCCACGCTTCACTCCTTTCTTCTTTTCTTCTCCTTCAAATAATCAAAACAACCAATCAAAGTATCACTAAATTCACAAGGTTTATAAATCAATTAAAATTCAATTAAATTTAGCTTAAACCTCATGATTTAGCATCAATTAAGTGGTGGTTGATTGATTCAAATGAAACATGCAATTCCACTCTAAATTGCTTACTTATGGTGCAAGAAAGTGCATAAAAACTAGTGAAACAAGTGAAATTAGCTTGAGAAATGGGTATATGATGACTTGTCATCAGCACACGTTTGTGTCACTGCCATTTCTTCAAAAACTCCATTTTGTGCATTCCTTCCATTTTTGCGTGTTTCCTTTCTGTCCTCTAAGCCATTCCTTCCCTATAAAGCCTGAAAATACTCAACACACGGATCACGGCATCGAATGGTAATAAAGAATAATTAAAATTAACATTTTTAAAGCATAGGAAACATGTTTTCACGTACATAAAATAAGGAAGGAATTATAAAATCATGCAATTCATATGAATAAGTGGGTGAAGAATTGATAAAAACACTCAATTGAGCATAAGATAAATCATAAAATAATGGTTTTTCAATTCCGTTTGCAGAGGCACTTCAGCAAATACCCTCTTATGCTAAGTTCATGGAAGAGATCTTAAGTCATAAGAAGGATTGGAGAGAACCTGAAAAAGTTTTCCTCACTAAAGAATACAGTGCATTCATTTTGAAAAGCTTACCAGAGAAGCTTAAAGATCTTGGAAGCTTTATGATACCATGCACATTGGAGGGTGCTTGTACCAAGACAGCTCTATGTGATCTTGGGGCAAGTATCAACCTAATACCTGCATATACTATCAGAAAGCTTGGTTTAACTGAAGAAGTCAAACCAACCCGAATATGTCTCCAACTTGCTTATGGCTCCATTAAAATGCCATCAGGCATAATTGAGGACATGATCGTCAAGGTTGGGCCATTTGCCTTTCCCACTGACTTTGTAGTGTTGGAAATAGAGGAGCACAATAGTGAAACTCTCCTTCTAGGAAGACCTTTCCTAGCAGCTGGACATACCCTCATTGATGTCCAAAATGGGGAGGTGACCTTGAGAGTCAATAAGGATGAGTTTAAGTTGAATGCTGTCAAAGCTATGCAACATCCAGACATCCCAAACGACTGCATGAGCGTTGATATTATTTACTCTTTGGTGGAAGAGGTTAATATGACTTAGAGTCTCGAGTCAGAGCTAGAGGACATTTTTAAAGATGTTCAGCCTGATCTGAAGGAACTAGAGAAAACCTCTGAAAACTCCTCAGAAAGAGGAGATGCCTCCTAAACCTAAGCTCAAACCATTACCACCATCCCTGAAATATGCATTTCTGGGAGAAAATGATACTTTTTCGGTAATCTTAAGCTCTGCTTTAGAGCCACAGGAAGAGAAAGCACTAATTCAGGTGCTAGTGACACACAAGACAGCTCTTGGGTGGTTCATAAGTGATCTTAAAGGCATTAGCCCAGCCAGATGCATGCACAAGATCCTATTGGAGGATGATGCTAAGCAAGTGGTTCAACCACAGAGGCGGCTGAATCTGGCCATGAAAGAGGTGGTGTAGAAAGAGGTCACTAAATTACTAGAGGTTGGGATTATCTATCCTATTTCTGGTAGCCCCTGGGTAAGCCTTGTCCAAGTTGTCCCCAAGAAGGGAGGCATGACAATGGTTCATAATGAAAATAATGAACTGGTTCCAACAAGAACAGTTACAGGGTGGCGTATGTGTATTGACTACAGAAGGCTCAATACAGCCACCAAAAAGAATCATTTTCCTTTACCATTCATAGACCAGATGTAAGAGAGACTAGCAGGTCATGATTACGACTGCTTTTTGGATGGCTATTCAGGTTACAACCAAATTGCAGTAGATCCCCAGGATAAAGAGAAAACAGTATTCACATGTCCATCTGGAGTATTCGCCTACAGAAGGATGCCATTTGGTCTTGCAATGCACCTGTAACCTTTCAGAGATGCATGCTCTCTATCTTCTCTGATATGGTAGAGAAATTTCTGGAAGTCTTCATGGATGACTTCTCAGTATTTGGAGACTCATTTAGCTCCTGTCTTGACCATCTAGCACTTGTTATGAAAAGGTGACAAGAGACTAACCTGGTTTTAAACTAGGAGAAATGTCACTTTATGGTGACTGAAGGAATTTTCCTTAGGCACAAAATTTCAAACAAGGGAATAGAGGTGGATCAAGCTAAGGTAGAGGTAATTGAAAAATTACCACCACCTGCCAATGTTAAGGCAATAAGAAGCTTTATGGGGCATGCATGATTCTATAGGAGGTTTATAAAGGATTTTTCGAAAATTGCAAAGCCTCTGAGCAAACTGTTAGCTGCTGACACACCATTTGTCTTTGACACAGAGTGTCTGTAGGCCTTTGAGACTCTGAAAGCTAAACTGGTCATAGCACCAGTCATTTCTACACCAGATTGGACATTACCATTCGAACTAATATGTGATGCCAGTGACCATGCCATTGGTGTAGTATTAGGATAGAGGCATGACAAGCTTCTGTATGTCATTTATTATGCTAGCCGTGTTCTAAATGACGCACAGAAGAATTATCCAACCATAGAAAAGGAGTTGCTTGCAGTGTGGTTTATGCTATTGACAAGTTCAGATCTTATTTAGTAGGGACAAAAGTGATTGTGAACACTGACCATGCTGCTCTGAAATATCTTCTCACAAAGTAGGATTCAAAACCCAAACTCATAAGATGGGGCTTTTGTAAGAGTTTGTTATAGAAATAAGAGACAGAAAAGGGATAGAGAACCAAGTGGCTGACCACCTGTCCCGGATAGAACCAGTAGCAAGAGCATCCCTCCCTCCTACTGAGATCTCTGAAACCTTTTTGGATGAGCAATTGTTTGCCATTCAGGAAGCACCATGGTTTGCAGACATTGCAAACTATAAAGCTGTGAGATTCATACCCAAAGAGTACAGTAGGCAGCAAACAAAAAAGTTGGTTGCTGATGCAAAGTACTACTTGTGGGATGAACCATACCTCTTTAAGAGGTGTGAAGACAAAATAATCCATAGATGTGTACCTAGAGAAGAGGCGTAGAAGATCCTATGGCACTACCATGGATCACAATTCGGAGGACATTTTGGAAGTGAGCGAACAGCCACAAGGGTCCTCCAATGTTGCTTCTACTGGCCTACTCTCTATAGAGACTCCCGAGAGTTTGTACATAACTGTGACAGCTGCTAGAGAGTTGGTAATCTTCGTCATGGTTATGCCATGCCTCAGCAAGGGATCTTAGAGATTGAGTTGTTTGATGTATGGGGTATTGACTTCATGGGACCTTTTCCACCTTCATATTCAAACACTTATATTCTGGTGGCAGTAGATTATGTATCTAAATAGGTGGAGGCAATTGCAACACCCACTAATGATACTAAAACAGTGATAAAGTTCCTCCAGAAGCATATCTTCAGCAGGTTTGGTGTCCCTAGAGTACTGATCAGTGATGGAGGCACTCATTTCTGCAATAAACAGCTTGACTCTGCTCTGATCCGATATCGAATTAACCACAGAGTGGCAACTCCATATCACCCACAGACAAATGGGAAAGCTGAAGTCTCAAATAGAGAACTAAAACGAATCCTGGAATAGACTGTAAGTACCCGTAGAAGGGATTGGGCAAGAAGTCAAGATGATGCTCTGTGGGCATACAGAACTGCATTCAAGACTCCTATAGGAACCTCTCCATACCAGCTTGTGTATGGAAAAGCCTGTCATCTGCCAGTAGAACTGGAACATAAGGCCTACTAGGCAACCAGGTTCCTAAACCTTGATGCTAAGGCAGCTAGAGAGAAGAGATTACTCCAGTTGAATGAGCTAAAGGAGTTCAGAATTAATGCTTTCGAAAATACCAAAATTTACAAGGAGAAAGCAAAAAGGTGGCATGACAAAAAGCTGTCATCTAAAGTCTTTGAGCCAGGACAGAAGGTTCTACTCTTCAACTCTAGGCTCAGATTATTCCCTAGGAAACTGAAATCTCGGTGGAAGGAACTATATATGATTACAAATGTGTCACCATATGGGTATGTAGAGCTCCAGGATATTGACTCTGACAAAAAGTTCATTGTTAATGGACAGAGAGTCAAGCATTATCTTGAAAGCAATATTGAGCAAGAATGCTCAAGACTGAGACTGGATTAAAGCTCAGTAAAATCCAGTTAAAGACAGTAAAGAAGTGCTTGTTGGGAGGAAACCCAACCATTAGCAGAAATTAGATGTTTATAACAATTATATAAGGTTTGTTAATACATTTTGTTAATACTTTTCCATTCATGTTTGTTAATACATTTCAATGAATAATTCAGAAAAATGAAGGTTCAGAACATAGAGCAGAAGAATCACAGAAAAAAAGAGCTCACAGGCGTTAAAACGCCAGTAAAGAGGCATTTTGGGCGTTAAACGCCAGAATAGGCAGCATTCTGGGCGTCTAACACCAGAAATAGTATCCTCTTAGGCGTTTAGAAAAATGCCCAGTGACAAAGGCTTTCTGGCGTTTAACGCCAGCCAGGTATCCTGGCTGGGCGTTAAACGCCCAAAATGGCCACTAGATGGGCGTTAAACGCCAGAATGGCTATCATTCTGGGTGTTTAACGCCAGAACAGTAGGGGGAGGGGAATTTCGTTCCGAATTAATTTTTTTTCAAAATTTCTTGTTTTAATTCATAATTTTCTGCATAAAAACATTACAAATCTTCACCTTTCAGTCCCTATTTGAAAAAATTCATAATCTTATCAAATCTTTTCAACTCCTTTTCAATTTGTGTTCAAACCATTTTAAAAAAACTCAATTATCTTTCTAATTTCTTTCCAAATCTTTTTTTAATTCATCCATATCATCTTTTATTTCTCAATTGCATTAACAAAAATTCAGATTTCAACTCCTCATATATTTCTTAAATCCTTTCAATTTTAAAATCCTATCTTTTTCATATCATGTTTTATCAATCATATCTTTTTATTTTTTTTCTAAAATTTTGAACCCAGTCCCCCCTCCCTTTTAAATGCATGTTCGGCCTTCCTCCTTGAGCCATCTTTCGAATCCTTCTCTCCTTCTATTCCTTTTTTTTCTTTTATTTTGCTTGAGGAGAAGCAAAGATTTAAGTTTGGTGTGTTTTTCCATGATCACTGACTATGATCATGGCTCCTAAAGGAAAACAAACCACTCCAAGAGGCAAGAAAGAAAATAATCCAAAACCACAATGGATACATGAGAGGTTCTACACCAAAGAACATGCAGACCATTACTTCAAAATTGTGGGCAGAAGATCAGTGATCCCGGAAGTTAAATTTGATCTGAAAGAAGACGAATATCCGGAGATCCAAGAACATATTTGAAATAGAGGCTGAGAAGTCCTAGCTAATCCTGAGGCGCTTATGGGAAGAAACATGGTCCATGAATTCTATGCAAATCTGTGGCTGACAGATAAGTAAAGATTAGAAGGAAATGCCTTCCACACCTTTCGGACTATGGTCAGGGGGAAGATTATTTACTTCCACCTTGATAAAGTGAGAGAAGTCCTTAAACTTCCTCAACTACAAGATGATCCAGAATCCTTTAATAGGAGAATGGTTAAGGATAAAAGGCTGGATCAAGTTCTAGAAGATATATGCATCCCTGGAACCAAGTGGATAACCAACACAAAAGGTGTCCCAAACCAACTGAAGAGAGGAGATCTCAAACCAGTTGCTAGGGGCTGGCTGGATTTCATTTGGCATTCTATTCTTTCCACCAGTAACCGCTCTGAAGTCATTATCAAGGGGACAGTGATGATTCACTGTATTATGCTGGGAAAACAGGTGGATGTTCATCAGCTAATTCCTTGTGAAATTTACACATTTGCACACAAGGAATCCACTGAAGCCAAGTTGGCTACCCAAGCTTGATCAGTCTGTTATGTAAAGATGCTGGGGTGAAGATAGGTGTGGACGAGTATATCCCAATTGAATTCCCAATCACCAAAAAGGTAATGGATGGACCTCAAGTTCAAGACAACCTGAGCAAGAGGAGGGCGCATGAACTCCTTCCAGAAATTTCTAACTTTGACTATTGGGCCCGCTTAGAATCATCTATCACCAAGTTGAGAGAAGCTATGGATCAACTAAAAAAAGAGCAGCAGAATTAGAACAGCATGCTTTGCAAATTACTCAAGGAACAAGAGCAGCAAGGGCGTGAGCTACAGGAGCTGAAGCGCTAGAAGCTATCCCTTGAAGCGCCAGGCATCCCACAGATTGAAGAAGTGCCTATCTCCCAAAATCAAGGTTGTTGAGTCCTAACTTTGTGATAACTTCTGTTATTAGGGACCTATATTAGGATTGCATGAGCATTAGTATTAGAATTGCATGAGCATTAGTATTATTTTTATCAATTTGGGTATAATTTATTTTTTTTATCATTATCAAATATGAATAAAATAGTAGATTTTTTTAGAAGAGTAAGGGTGCAAATATCTCAAGTATATAATAAGAAAAATTCAAATTATTTATATGTGGTGGCATTGCTTTAGCTCTCTGAATGAATGCATAAACAGTGCATAATTTTTTTTACTGAAATTTAAGTAATGTTTGGCTCTTGAAAGAAGGAGGTAAACAGAGAAATGTTATTGATAATCTGAAAAATCATAAAATTGATTCTTGAAGCAAGAAAAAGCAGTGAAAAATACAAAGCTTGCGAAAAAAAATAAAAAAGGCAAAAAATAAAGAAAAAGCAAGTAGAAAAAGCCAATAGCCCTTTAAACCAAAATGCAAGGGTAAAAAGGATCCAAGGCTTTGAGCATTAATGGATAGGAGGGCCCAAGGGAATAAAATCCTGGCTTAAGCGGCTAAATCAAGCTGTCACTAACCATGTGCTTGTGTCATGAGGGTCCAAGTGAAAAGCTTGAGACTGAGTGGTTAAAGTCGTGATCCAAAGCAAAAGAGTGTGCTTAAGAACTCTGGGCACCTCTAACTGGGGACTCTAGCAAAGCTAAGTCACAATCTGAAAAGGTTCACCTAGTTTTGTGTCTGTGGCATTTATGTATCTGGTGGTAATATTGGAAAACAAGATGCTTAGGGTCACGGCCAAGACTCATAAAGTAGCTGTGTTCAAGAATCAACACACTAAACTAGGAGAATCAATAACACTATCTGCATGATGAGTTCTGAAAGAAGCCAATCATTCTGAGTTTCAGGGGATAAAATGAGATGCCAAAACTATTCAGAAGCAAAAAGTTATAAGCTACGCTCATCTAATTTGAATTTGAGCTGCATTGAAGACTCTGAGATTTTATTACACCATAATCTTCTTTTTATCCTATTTTATTTGTTTAGTTTCTTGGGGACAAACAACAGTTTAAGTTTGGTGCTGTGATGAGTGGATATTTTTTTGGTAGTGTTTTCATATAGGTTTTAGCATGTTTTATTCACTTTTTGTTATATTTTTATTAATTTTTATTTAAAAATCACATTTCTGGACTTCACTATGGGTTTGTATATTTTTCTATAATTTCAGGTATTTTCTGGCTAAAATTGAGGGGCCTGAGCAAAAATCTGATTCAGAGGCTGAGAAAGGACTGCAGATGCTGTTAGATTCTGACCCTCATGCACCCGAAATAGATTTTTTGGATCTATGATAAACCCCAATTGTAGGGTTTATCTTGTGCTTGATTTAGGGGATTTTATAACTTTTTACCCACATTTATCCATTGAAATAGCATGGTTTTATAACTTCTCCTTTAATTGTGCTTAAGAGTGAAAACATGTTTTTTAGGACTTAAAATAGCTAAATCTAATTCTCCTTAATTCCATTAGATGCCTTGATATGTTTGCTAAGTGATTTCAGATTTAGGAGGCAAGGATTGGACCAAGGGAATGAAGGAAAAGCATGTAGAAATGGAGAACTCATGAAGAAATAAAGGAAACGCAAAAGCTGTCAAGCCGACCTCTTCGCACTTAATCGACCATAACTTGAGCTACAAAGGTCCAAATGATGCGGTTCTAGTTGGGTTGGAAAGCTAACATCCGGAGCTTCGAAATGATATAAAATTTGTGATAGTTGCTATACGTATAAGGATGTGTATGTGCACTGTACGTGTACGCGCCGTTGGTGCACATGATTCACTTCATGCAAACTCGTGGCTAGCGAATTTACAAGCCTTGTGGGCCCAATCCAACTCATTTCTGATCCTATTTAAGCCAAGGATTGAAGAGGGATGGACATGTTAGTTACCATTAGTTTAGTTTAGCTTAGTTTAGTAGTTAGAGTTAGTTTCTAGAGAGAGAAGTGAGAGCTTCTCTCTAAGACTAGGATTAGGATTAAGCTTAGTTCTTAGATCTAGATTTTAATTCATCTTCTTCTACTTATATCTTCTCAATTCCTTGTTGTTACATTCATTCTTCTTCCATTCTTTAGTTGTAATCTCTTTTATGTTGTTCTTGTGTTTTGTTGTAGATCTACTTTTATTTCTTCTACTCTCTTTCAATTCAATCAAGGTAATTCATAATAATTGTGTTTCTTTTGATTGTTGTTGTTAATTCCTTTCAATAATTGTTGTTAGATTCTATTCTTGTTATCAATTTACTATGCTTTTCTTTTGTACCTTCCAAGTGTTTGATGAAATGCTTGGTTGGATTTTAGTGTAGGTTTTGTTCCTCTTGGCCTAGGTAGAGTAATTAGTGACTCTTGAGTTATCTAATTCCTTTGTTGATTGATAATTAGAAGTTGCTAATTGATTTGAATGCCTTTAAAGCTAGTTTTTCCTTTAGGAGTTGATTAGTACTTGAGGAATCAAATTGATTCATCCACTTGACTTTCCTCCATAGTTAGAGGTTAACTAAGTGGAAGTAATGGACAATTTGTTATCAATTGAGGAGGATAACTAGGATAGGACTTCTAGTTCTCATATCTTGTCAAGAGCTTTGTTAGTTGTTAGTTTATTTTCTTTGCCATTTATATTTCTTGTCTAAAATCTCAAAAACCCCAAAATAACTCACAACCAATAACAAGACACTTTATTGTAATTCCTAGGGAGAACGACCTGAGGTTTAATACTTCGGTTTATAAATTTAGGGGTTTGTTTTATTGACAAACAATCTTTTGTATGAAAGGATTATTGGTGGACAAAATTGTGATCACTACAACTCAAATAATCCAAAAACTTGGTGTTCAACACCAAGGCATAAACACAACTTCGCACAACTAACCAGCAAGTGTACTGGGTCGTCCAAGTAATAAACCTTACGCGAGTAAGGGTCGATCCCACAGAGATTGTTGGTATGAAGCAAGCTATGGTCTCCTTGTAAATCTTAGTCAGGCAAACTCAAACGGATATGGGTGATATACGAATAAAACATAAAGATAAAGATAGAGATACTTATGTAATTCATTGGTGGGAATTTCAGATAAGTGCATGAAGATGCTGTGTCCCTTCCGTCTCTCTGCTTTCCTACTGTCTTCATCCAATCCTTCTTACTCCTTTCCATGGCAAGCTTATGCAAGGGTTTCACCGTTGTCAGTGGCTACCTCCCATCCTCTCAGTGGAAATGTTCAACGCACCCTGTCACGGCACGGCTATCCATCTGTCGGTTCTCAATCAGGCCGGAATAGAATCCAGTGATTCTTTTGCGTCTGTCACTAACGCCCAACCCTCAGGAGTTTGAAGCTCGTCACAGTCATTCAATCATTGAATCCTACTCAGAATACCACAGACAAGGTTAGACCTTCCGGATTCTCTTGAATGCCACCATCAGTTCTAGCCTATACCACGAAGACTCTGATCACACAGAATGGCTGGCTCGGTTGTCAGGCGAGCGCTCGGTTGTCAGGCGATCAACCATGCGTCGTGTATCAGGAATCCAAGAGATATCCACCCAATCTAAGGTAGAACGAAAGTGGTTGTCAGGCACACGTTCATAGGTGAGAATGATGATGAGTGTCACGGATCATCACATTCATCAAGTTGAAGAACAAGTGATATCTTAGAACAAGAACAAGCGGAATTGAATAAAAGAACAATAGTAATTGCATTAATACTCGAGGTACAGCAGAGCTCCACACCTTAATCTATGGTGTGTAGAAACTCCACCGTTGAAAATACATAAGAACAAGGTCTAGGCATGGCCGAATGGCCAGCCTCCCAATGATCTAAGATAGCATCAAAACAAAGATAACTACCCCGATCTCTAAATACGATAGTAAAAGGTCCTACTTATAGAGAACTAGTAGCCTAGGGTTTACAGAGATGAGTAAATGACATAAAAATCCACTTCCGGGCCCACTTGGTGTGTGCTTGGGCTGAGCATTGAAGCATTTTCGTGTAGAGACTCTTCTTGGAGTTAAACGCCAGCTTTTATGCCAGTTTGGGCGTTTAACTCCCATCCTTGTGCCAGTTCCGGCGTTTAACGCTGGGAATTCTGAGGGTGACTTTGAACCCCGGTTTGGGCCATCAAATCTTGGGCAAAGTATGGACTATCATATATTGCTGGAAAGCCCAAGATGTCTACTTTCCAACGCCGTTGAGAGCGCGCCAATTGGGCTTCTGTAGCTCCAGAAAATCCAATTCGAGTGCAGGGAGGTCAGAATCCAACAGCATCTGCAGTCCTTTTTAGTCTCTGAATCAGATTTTTGCTCAGGTCCCTCAATTTCAGCCAGAAAATACCTGAAATCACAGAAAAACACACAAACTCATAGTAAAGTCCAGAAAAGTGAATTTTAACTAAAAACTAATAAAAATATACTAAAAACTAACTAGATCATACTAAAAATATACTAAAAACAATGCCAAAAAGCGTACAAATTATCCGCTCATCACAACACCAAACTTAAATTGTTGCTTGTCCTCAAGAAACTGAAAATCAAATAAGATAAAAAGAAGAGAATAAGCAATGAATTCCAAAAACATCTATGAAGATCAGTATTAATTAGATGAGCGGGGCTTCTAGCTTTTTGCCTCTGAACAGTTTTGGCATCTCACTCTATCCTTTGAAATTCAGAATGATTGGCTTCTTTAGGAACTTAGAATCCAGATAGTGTCATTGATTCTCCTAGTTAAGTATGATGATTCTTGAACACAGCTACTTATTGAGTCTTGGCCGTGGCCCAAAGCACTTTGTCTTCCAGTATTACCACCGGATACATACATGCCACAGACACATAATTGGGTGAACCTTTTCAGATTGTGACTCAGCTTTGCTAGAGTCCCCAATTAGTGGTGTCCAGGGTTCTTAAGCACACTCTTTTTGCCTTGGATCACAACTTTATTTCTTTCTTTTTCTCTCTGTTTTTTTTTTGAATCACTACTTTTTCTTGCTTCAAGAATCAATCTGATGATTTTTCAGATCCTCAGTAACATGTCTCCTTTTTCATCATTCTTTCAAGAGCCAACATTCATGAACCACAAATTCAAAAGACATATGCACTGTTTAAGCATACATTCAGAAAACAAAAGCATTGCCACCACATCAAAATAATTAAACTGTTATAAAATTCAAAATTCATGCAATTCTTTTCTTTTTCAATTAAGAACAATTTTTTTATTCAAGAGAGGTGATGGATTCATAGGACATTCATAACTTTTAGGCATAGACACTAAGACACTAATGATCACAAGACAAAAACACAGATAAACATAAGCACTAAAATTCGAAAAACAGGAAAATAAAGAATAAGGAAATTAAAGAACGGGTCCACCTTAGTGATGGCGGCTTGTTCTTCCTCTTGAAGATCCTATGGAGTGCTTGAGCTCCTCAATGTCTCTTCCTTGTCTTTGTTGTTCCTCTCTCATGATTCTTTGATCTTCTCTAATTTCATGGAGGAGGACAGAGTGTTCTTGGTGCTCCACCCTCTTCTTAGTGATGGGCTTGTCCTCATCAATGGGGATGTCTCCCTCTATGTCAACTCCAACTGAATAACAGAGGTGACAAATGAGATGAGGAAAGGCTAACCTTGCCAAGGTAGAGGACTTGTCCGCCACCTTATAGAGTTCTTGGGATATAACCTCATGAACTTCTATTTCTTCTCCAATCATGATGCTATGAATCATGATAGCTCGGTCTATAGTAACTTTGGACCGGTTGCTAGTGGGAATGATTGAGCGTTGGATAAACTCCAACCATCCTCTAGCCACGGGTTTGAGGTCATGCCTTCTCAATTGAACCGGCTTTCCTCTTGAATCTCTCTTCCATTGGGCGCCCTCTTCACAAATGTCTATGAGGACTTGGTCCAACCTTTGATCAAAGTTGACCCTCCTAGTGTAAGGATGTTCATCTCCTTGCATCATGGGCAAGTTGAATGCCAACCTTACATTTTCCGGACTAAAATCCAAGTATTTCCCCCGAACCATAGTAAGCCAATTCTTTGGATCCGGGTTCACACTTTGATCATGGTTCTTGGTGATCCATGCATTGGCATAGAACTCTTGAACCATTAAGATTCTGACTTGTTGAATGGGGTTGGTAAGAACTTCCCAACCTCTCCTTTGGATCTCATGTCGGATCTCCGGATATTCACCCTTTTTGAGTGAAAAAGGGACCTCGGGGATCACCTTCTTCAAGGCTACAACTTCATAGAAGTGGTCTTGATGCACCCTTGAGATGAATCTCTCCATCTCCCATGACTCGGAGGTAGAAGCTTTTGCCTTCCCTTTCCTCTTTCTAGAGGTTTCTCCGGCCTTGGATGCCATAAATGGTTATGGAAAAACAAAAAGCAATGCTTTTACCACACCAAACTTAAAAGATTTGCTCGTCCTCGAGCAAAAGAAGAAAGAAGAGAGTAGAAGAAAAAGAAATGAGAAAGAAGGGAATGGCTTTGTGTTCGGCCAAAAAGGGGGAGTAGTGGTGTTTAGGTTGTGTGAAAATGAAGGAGTGAAGATGGATTTATATAGGAGTGGGGGGGCTCATGGTTCGGTCATGTATGGGTGGGTTTGGGAGGGAAAGTGGTTTGAATTTGAAGGGTGAGGTAGGTGGGGTTTTATGAAGGATAGATGTGAGTGGTGAAGAGAAAGATGGGATTTGATAGGTGAAGGGTTTTTGGGGAAGAGGTGTTGAGGTGATTGGTGAATGGGTGAAGAAGAGAGAGAGTGGTAGGGTAGGTGGGGATCCTGTGGGGTCCACAAATCCTGAGGTGTCAAGGAAAAGTCATCCCTGCACCAAATGTCATGCAAAGATGCGTTTTGAGCCAATTCTGGCGTTAAACGCCGGGCTGGTGCCCATTTCTGGCGTTTAACGCCAAGTGCTTGCCCTTTTCTGGCGTTTAACGCCAGTTTGGTGCCCTTTCTGGCGTTAAACGCCCAGAATGGTGCCAGACTGGGCGTTAAACGCCCATCTGCTAGCCTTACTGGCGTTTAAACGCCAGTAGGTTCTTCCTCCAGGGTGTGCTGTTTTTCTTCCTGTTTTTCTTTCTGTTTTTGCTTTTTCAATTGATTTTGTGACTTCTCATGATCATCAACCTACAGAAAACATAAAATAACAAAAGAAAATAGATAAAATATAACATTGGGTTGCCTCCCAACAAGCGCTTCTTTAATGTCAGTAGCTTGACAGAGGATTCTCATGGAGCCTCACAGGTGCTCAGAGCAATGTTGGAACCTCCCAACACCAAACTTAGAGTTTGAATGTGGGGGTTCAACACCAAACTTAGAGTTTGGTTGTGGCCTCCCAACACCAAACTTAGAGTTTGACTGTGGGGGCTCTGTTTGGCTCTGTTTTGAGAGAAGCTCTTCATGCTTCCTCTCCATGGTGACAGGGGGATATCCTTGAGCCTTAAACACAAAGGATTCTTCATTCACTTGAATGATCAATTCTCCTCTATCAACATCAATCACAGCCTTTGCTGTGGCTAGGAAGGGTCTGCCAAGAATGATGGATTCATCCATGCATTTCCCAGTCTCAAGAACTATGAAATCAGCAGGGATGTAATGGTCTTCAACCTTTACCAGAACATCCTCTACAAGTCCATAAGCTTGTTTTCTTGAGTTGTCTGCCATCTCTAGTGAGATTTTTGCAGCTTGCACCTCAAAGATCCCTAGCTTCTCCATTACAGAGAGAGGCATGAGGTTTACACTTGACCCTAGGTCACACAAGGCCTTCTTGAAGGTCATGGTGCCTATGGTACAAGGTATTGAAAACTTCCCAGGATCCTGTCTCTTTTGAGGTAATTTCTGCCTAGACAAGTCATCTAATTCTTTGGTGAGCAAAGGGGGTTCATCCTCCCAAGTCTCATTACCAAATAACTTGTCATTTAGCTTCATGATTGCTCCAAGGTATTTAGCAACTTGCTCTTCAGTGACATACTCATCATCTTCAGAGGAAGAATACTCATTAGAGCTCATGAATGGCAGAAGTAAGTCCAATGGAATCTCTATGGTCTCATTTTGAGCCTCAGATTCCCATGGTTCCTCATTGGGGAACTCATTGGAGGCCAGTGGACGTCCATTGAGGTCTTCCTCAGTGGCGTTCACTGCCTCTTCCTCCTCTCCAAATTCGGTCATGTTGATGGCTTTGCACTCTCCTTTTGGATTTTCTTCTGTATTGATTGGAAGAGTACTAGGAGGGAGTTCAGTAATTTTCTTGCTCAGCTGACCCACTTGTGCCTCCAAGTTTCTAATGGAGGACCTTGTTTCAGTCATGAAACTTTGAGTGGTTTTGATTAGATCAGAGACCATGGTTGCTAAGTCAGAGGTGTTCTGCTTAGAACTCTCTGTCTGTTGCTGAGAAGATGATGGAAAAGGCTTGCTATTGCTAAACCTATTTCTTCCACCATTATTGTTATTGAAACCTTGTTGAGGTCTCTGTTGATCCTTCCATGAGAAATTTGGATGATTTCTCCATGAAGGATTATAGGTGTTTCCATAGGGTTCTCCCATGTAATTCACCTCTTCCATTGAAGGGTTCTCAGGATCATAAGCTTCTTCCTCAGATGAAGCATCCTTAGTACTACCTGGTGCATTTTGCATTCCAGACAGACTTTGAGAAATCATATTGACTTGCTGAGTCAATATTTTTTTCTGAGCCAATATGGCATTCAGAGTGTCAATCTCAAGAACTCCTTTCTTCTGATTAGTCCCATTGTTCACAGGATTCCTTTCAGAAGTGTACATGAATTGGTTATTTGCAACCATTTTAATTAGTTCTTGAGCTTCTGTAGGCGTCTTCTTCAGACGAAGAGATCCTCCAGCAGAGCTATCCAAAGACATCTTGGATAGTTCAGAGAGACCATCATAGAAAATACCTATGATGCTCCATTCAGAAAGCATGTCAGAGGGACACTTTCTGATTAATTGTTTGTATCTTTCCCAAGCTTCATAGAGGGATTCTCCTTCCTTCTGTCTGAAGGTTTGGACTTCCACTCTAAGCTTACTCAATTTTTGAGGTGGAAAGAACTTTACCAAGAAGGCATTAACTAGCTTTTCCCAAGAGTTCAGGCTTTCTTTAGGTTGTGAGTCCAACCATGTCCTAGCTCTGTCTCTTACAGCAAAAGGGAATAGCATAAGTCTGTAGACCTCAGGGTCAACCCCATTAGTCTTGACAGTGTCACAGATTTGCAAGAATTCAGCTAAGAACTGATGAGGATCTTCCAATGGCATGGAACTTGCAATTCTGTTGCATTAGAGAAACTAATTGAGGCTTAAGCTCAAAGTTGTTTGCTCCAATGGCAGGGATAGAGATGCTTCTCCCATAGAAGTCGGGAGTATGTGCAGTAAAGTCACCCAGCACCTTCCTTGCATTGTTGGCATTGTTGTTGTTTTCGGCTGCCATGGGTTCTTCCTCTTTGAAGATTTCTGTAAGGTCCTCTACAGAGAGTTGTGCCTTGGCTTCTCTTAGCTTTCGCTTCAAGGTCCTTTCAGGTTCAAGATCAGCCTCAACAAGAATGCTTTTGTCCTTGCTCCTGCTCATAATAAAGAGAAGAGAACAAGAAAATGTGGAATCCTCTATGTCACAGTATAGAGATTCCTTGAGGTGTCAGAGGAAAAGAAAAATAGAAGGCAGAGGTAGAAAATTCGAACTTATCAAGAGAGATGGAGTTCGAATTGTGCATTAAGGAATAGTGTTAGTCCATAAATAGAAGGATGTGTGAAGAAGGGAAGTAGTATTCGAAAATTAAGTAAAGGATTTTGAAAACATTTTGAAAAACACTAATTGATTTTCGAAAATAAAAGTGGGAAAGAAATCAAGTGATTTTTGAAAAAGAATTTGAAATTTAGAAATCAAAAAGATTTGATTGAAAACTATTTTGAAAAAGATGTGGTTAAGAAGATATGATTGGCTTTAAAAAGATATGATTGAGAAGATATGATTTGAAAAACATTTTAAAAAGATTTGATTTTGAAAATTAATGACTTGGCTATCAAGAAAGGATATGATCCAAACATTAGACCTTTCTCAACAGAAAAGGCAACATACTTGAAATGTTGAATCAAATCATTAATTGATAGCAAGTATCTTTGAAAATGGAAAGAAATTGATTTTGAAAAAGATTTGATTGAAAAGATATGATTTGAAAAAGATTTGATTTTGAAAAACTTTGAAAACTTGAAAAAAATTTGCATTAAAAACAAAATCTTCCCTCTTGTGCCATCCTGGCGTTAAACGCCCATAATGGTGCACATTCTGGCGTTTAACGCCCAAACCACTACCCTTTTGGGCGTTAAACGACTAGCCAGGCACCCTGGCTGGCGTTTAAACGCCAGTCTGTCTTCTTCACTGGGCATTTTGAACGCCCAGCTTTTTCTGTGCAGTTCCTCTGCTGTATGTTCTGAATCTTCAATTCCTTGTATTATTGACTTGAAAAGACACAAATTAAAAATATTTTTGGATTTTTAATAATGAGGAATAATCAAAAAGCAACTAAAATCAAATAACAATGCATGCAAGACACCAAACTTAGCAGTTTATATACTACTGACACTAACAAAATGAGAATGCATATGAGACACATAAACACTCAAGTCAATAGAATTCAAAGATTAGAGCAATGACATCATCAAGAATAACTTGAAGATCGATTAAGACACATGAATGAATGCAAAAAGAACAGAAACATGCAATTGACACCAAACTTAAAATGAGACTCTAGACTCAAACAAGAAATTTTTGGATTTTATGATTTTGTAATTTTTTTGAATTTTTTTTCGAAAATTAAGTGGAAAAAGAAAATAAAGGTATCAAAATTCTTATTGAGAATTCCAGGAATCATGCAATGTTTAGTCTAAGACTCTGGTCCAGGAATTAGACATGGCTTCACAGCCAGCCAAGCTTTCAAAGAAAAGCTTCGGTCCAAAACACTAGACATGGCCAATGGCCAGCCAAGCCTTAGCAGATCACTGCTCCAACAGCAAGATTGATAGAAATCAACAAGCTCTTGTGATGATAAGTTGAAACCTCGGTCCAATAAAATTAGACATGGCTTCACAGCCAGCCAGACTTCAACAGATCATCATGAAACTCTAGAATTCATTCTTAAGAACTCTGAAGAAAAAATACCTAATCTAAGCAACAAGATGAACCGTCAGTTGTCCATACTCGAACAATCCCCGGCAACGGCGCCAAAAACTTGGTTGACGAAATTGTGATCACTACAACTCAAATAATCCAAAAACTTGGTGTTCAACACCAAGACATAAACACAACTTCGCACAACTAACCAGCAAGTGTACTGGGTCGTCCAGGTAATAAACCTTACGCGAGTAAGGGTCGATCCCACAGAGATTGTTGGTATGAAGCAAGCTATGGTCTCCTTGTAAATCTTAGTCAGGCAAACTCAAATGGATATGGGTGATATACGAATAAAACATAAAGATAAAGATAGAGATACTTATGTAATTCATTGGTGGGAATTTCAGATAAGCGCATGAAGATGCTGTGTCCCTTCCGTCTCTCTGCTTTCCTACTGTCTTCATCCAATCCTTCTTACTCCTTTCCATGGCAAGCTTATGCAAGGGTTTCACCGTTGTCAATGGCTACCTCCCATCCTCTCAGTGGAAATGTTCAACGCACCCTGTCACAGCACGGCTATCCATCTGTGGGTTCTCAATCAGGCCGGAATAGAATCCAGTGATTCTTTTGCGTCTGTCACTAACGCCCAACCCTCAGGAGTTTGAAGCTCGTCACAGTCATTCAATCATTGAATCCTACTCAGAATACCACAGACAAGGTTAGACCTTCCGGATTCTCTTGAATGCCGCCATCAGTTCTAGCCTATACCACGAAGACTCTGATCGCACGGAATGGCTGGCTCGGTTGTCAGGCGAGCGCTCGGTTGTCAGGCGATCAACCATGCGTCGTGTATCAGGAATCCAAGAGATATCCACCCAATCTAAGGTAGAACGAAGGTGGTTGTCAGGCACACGTTCATAGGTGAGAATGATGATGAGTGTCACGGATCATCACATTCATCAAGTTGAAGAACAAGTGATATCTTAGAACAAGAACAAGCGGAATTGAATAGAAGAACAATAGTAATTGCATTAATACTCGAGGTACAGCAGAGCTCCACACCTTAATCTATGGTGTGTAGAAACTCCACCGTTGAAAATACATAAGAACAAGGTCTAGGCATGGCCGAATGGCCAGCCTCCCAATGATCTAAGATAGCATGAGAACAAAGATAGCTACCCCGATATATCAATACAATAGTAAAAGGTCCTACTTATAGAGAACTAGTAGCCTAGGGTTTACAGAGATGAGTAAATGACATAAAAATCCACTTCCGGGTCCACTTGGTGTGTGCTTGGGCTGAGCATTGAAGCATTTTCGTGTAGAGACTCTTCTTAGAGTTAAACGCCAGCTTTTATGCCAGTTTGGGCGTTTAACTCCCATCCTTGTGCCAGTTCCGGCGTTTAACGCTGGGAATTCTGAGGGTGACTTTGAACGCCGGTTTGGGCCATCAAATCTTGGGCAAAGTATGGACTATCATATATTGCTGGAAAGCCCAGGATGTCTACTTTCCAACGCCGTTAAGAACGCGCCAATTGGGCTTCTGTAGCTCCAGAAAACTGACTTCGAGTACAGAGAGGTCAGAATCCAACAGCATCTGCAGTCCTTTTTAGTCTCTGAATCAGATTTTTGCTCAGGTCCCTCAATTTTAGCCAGAAAATACCTGAAATCACAGAAAAACACACAAACTCATAGTAAAGTCCAGAAAAGTGAATTTTAACTAAAAACTAATAAAAATATACTAAAAACTAACTAGATCATACTAAAAACATACTAAAAACAATGCCAAAAAGCGTAGAAATTATCCGCACATCAATTATTGGTAGTTTAGAAACTATACTTTACAACGAGATTTCATTAGTGAAATTCTAAACCGTCAAAAATCCAATCATCAAGCTATAGAAGCCCAATTGGCGCGTTCTTAGCTGCGTTGGAAAGTAGACATCTTGAGATTTCCAGCAATGTATAATAGTCCATACTTTGCCCCAGATATGACGACCCAAACTGCCGTTAAACGTAAGCTAGAAACCCTTTTCAGGTGTAAAACGCCAGAATTGGCACCAAAACTGGAGTTAAACGCCCAAACTAACACCAAAACTGGCGTTTAACTCCAAGAGTGGCCTATGCATGTGAAAGCTTCAGAACTCAGCCCAAACACTCACCAAGTGGACCCCAAAAGTGGATTTCTGCACTATCTGCATGTAGTTACTCATTTTTCTGAAAACCTAGGTTACTAGTTTAGTATAAAAACTACTTTTAGACTTTCATTTAGGGACTTATGACATTTTTATATTTCATATTGTATCTTTTACGGCATGAGTCTCTAAACCCCATAGGTGGGGGTAAGGAGCTCTGCTGTATTTTAATGGATTAATGCAATTACTACTATTTTCTATCCAATTACATTTGCTTCTATTCTAAGATATTCACTCGTACTTCAAAATAGAGAATATGATGATCTGTGACACTCATCATCATTCTCAATTCCATGAACGCGTGCTTGACAACCAC
Source organism: Arachis stenosperma (assembly GCF_014773155.1). Classification (NCBI taxonomy): domain Eukaryota; kingdom Viridiplantae; phylum Streptophyta; class Magnoliopsida; order Fabales; family Fabaceae; genus Arachis; species Arachis stenosperma. The sequence goes on along the minus strand of NC_080377.1, from coordinate 69,960,078 downwards.
TTTCGTTTTATCTGAGCTCAATGTAGTCATTGGGCGACAGCTTGAGTGCGTATCTCTTGGGCTCCTGATACATGAGTTTGACTGCTTCTCTTGACAATAGAGCATTCGAATCCGTGAGATCATAACCTTCGTGGTAAAGGCTGGAAACAATTAGCAGCATTCCTGAGATCTAGAAGGTCTAAACCTTGTCTGTGGTATTCCGAGTAGGATTTGGGAAGGGATGATTATGACAAGCTTCAAACTCGCGAATGTTGGGCGCAATGACAGTGTGCAAAAGGATAAATATATCCTATTCTGACACAAGTGAGAACCGACAAATGATTGCCCTACGGGAACCGTAGTTGGACTATTTTCACTGAGAGGACGGATGGTAGCAATTGACAACGGTGATCCACCAACACATAGCTTGCCATAGAAGGAACCATGCGTGTTTGGAGAAGAAGACAGTAGGAAAGCAGAAATTCAGAGGGCAGAGCATCTCCAAAACCCCAACCTGTTCTCTATTACTGAATAACAAGTATCATATATTTCATGCTCTTTTACTTTTTGCAAACAAAACTCTTTTTATCATTAAACTCTTGATTAAGAGTTACAAGATAACCATAGCTTGCTTCAAGCTGGCAATCTCTGTGGGATCGACCCTTACTCACGTGAGGTATTACTTGGAAGACCCAGTACACTTGCTGGTTAGTTGTGCGGGGTTGCAATTTTTTGCACCAATGGTAACATTCAAAATCAAGCAAAAGCAGCAGCATTCAGACTTAGACTCAACAGCATTATCCAGTCTCAGCAACATTCAAAGTATAAACACTAAAATCAATTAACCTAATGCCACATAGTAACTATAATAACATTGATGAGCGGATAATTTGTATTCTTTTTGGCATTGTTTTTAGTATGTTTTTAGTATGATTTAGTTAGTTTTTAGTATATTTTTATTAGTTTTTAGTTAAAATTCACTTTTCTGGACTTTACTATGAGTTTGTGTGTTTTTCTGTGATTTCAGGTATTTTCTGGCTGAAATTGAGGGACCTGAGCAAAAATCTGATCCAGAGACTCAAAAGGACTGCAGATGCTGTTGGATTCTGACCTCCCTGCACTCGAAGTGGATTTTCTGAAGCTACAGAAGCCCAATTGGCGCGCTCTTAACGGCGTTGGAAAGTAGACATCCTGGGCTTTCCAGCAATATATGATAGTCCATACTTTGCCCAAGATTTGATGGCCCAAACCGGCGTTCAAAGTCACCCTCAGAATTCCCAGCGTTAAACGCCGGAACTGGCACAAGGATGGGAGTTAAACGCCCAAACTGGCATAAAAGCTGGCGTTTAACTCTAAGAAGAGTCTCTACACGAAAATGCTTCAATGCTCAGCCCAAGCACACACCAAGTGGACCCGGAAGTGGATTTTTATGTCATTTACTCATCTCTGTAAACCCTAGGCTACTAGTTCTCTATAAGTAGGACCTTTTACTATTGTATTGATATATCGGGGTAGCTATCTTTGTTCTCATGCTATCTTAGATCATTGGGAGGCTGGCCATTCGGCCATGCCTAGACCTTGTTCTTATGTATTTTCAACGGTGGAGTTTCTACACACCATAGATTAAGGTGTGGAGCTCTGCTGTACCTCGAGTATTAATGCAATTACTATTGTTCTTCCATTCAATTCCACTTGTTCTTTGTCCAAGATATCACTTGTTCTTCAACTTGATGAAGGTGATGATTGACGCCCATCACCATTCTCACTCATGAACAAGGTGACTGACAACCATTCTTGTTCTACAAGCATCTGAGGCTTAGTGAATATCTCTTGGATTCCTGATTGCACGATGCATGGTTGATCGCCTGACAACCGAGTGCTCGCCTGACAAACGAGCCAACCATTCCGTGAGATCAGAGTCTTCGTGGTATAGGCAAGAACTGATGGCAGCATCCAAGAGAATCTGGAAGGTCTAACCTTGTCTGTGGTATTCTGAGTAGGATTCAATGACTGAGTGACTGTGACGTGCTTCAAACTCCTAGCAGGCTAGGGCGTTAGTGACAGACGCAAAAGTATCAATGGATATTATTCCGGCCTGACCGAGAACCGACAGCTGAATTCCGCTATGCCGTGACAGGACATATGCAATCGCTTTCACTGAGAGGATGGGAGGTAGCCACTGACAATGGTGAAACCCTACACAAGCTTGCCATGGAAAGGAGTAAGAAGGATTGGATGAAGGCAGTAGGAAAGCAGAGAAACGGAAGGGAAGGCATCTTCATACGCTTGTCTGAAGCTCTTACACCAATGATATACATAAGTATCACTATCTTTATCTTTATATTATTTTCGTTCATCATCATATACAATTGAGTTTGCCTGACTAAGATTTACAAGATGACCATAGCTTGCTTCAATGCTAACAATCTCCGTGGGATCGACCCTTACTCACGTAAGGTATTACTTGGACGACCCAGTGCACTTCCTGGTTAGTTGTGCGAAGTTGTGTAATGCCATGGAATTGAACCACCAAGTTTTTGGAGTTCATGACCAGGGATTATGAGAGTTGTGAAAAGTATTGTTCACAATTTCGCGCACCAAGTTTTTGGCGCCGTTGCCGGGGATTGTTCAAGTTTTGAGCAAGCTTTTGGTAACAATGCCTGGGATTGTTCTAGTTTGGACAACTGACGGTTCATCTTGTTGCTTAGATTAGGTATTTATTTTTTTCGAAATTCTTAAAGATGAATTCTAGAGTTTCATGATGATTTGTTGAAATCTTGCTGGCTGAGAAGCCATGTCTAATCTGATTGGACCGAGGTTTCAACTTATCACCACAAGAGCTTGTTGATTTTCATCAATCTTGCTTTTGGAGCAGTGATCTGCTAAGACTTGGATGACCTTTGGTCATGTCTAGTGTTTTGGACCGAAGCTTTCTTTGAAAGCTTGGCTGGCTGAGAAGCCATGTCTAATTCCTGGACCGGAGTCTTAGACTAGCATTGCACTGATTCCTGGAATTCTCATTAAGAATTTTGATATCTTTTTCCACTTAATTTTCGAAAAACACAAAAAAATTACAAAATCACAAAAAAACCAAAAATATTTGATGTTTCTTGTTTGAGTCTAGAGTCTCATCTTAAGTTTGGTGTCAAATGCATGTTTTTGTTATATTTTTCGAATCCATGCATATAGTTCTTTGTTCTAATCTTTGAATTCTATTGACTTGAAGTATTTTGTGTGTCTCATATGCATTCTCATTTTGATAGTGTCAGTAGTATACAAACTGCTAAGTTTGGTGTCCTGCATGCATTGTTGTTTGGTTCTAGTTACATTTTGATTGTTCTTTATTATTAAAAATCCAAAAATATTTTTAATTTGTGTCTTTTCAAGTCAATGATACAGAGAATTGAAGATTCAGAACATGCTGCAGAGGAATTATACAGAAAAAGCTGAGCATTCAAAAATGCCCAGTGAAGAAGACAGACTGGCGTTTAAACGCCAGCCAGGGTACCTGGTTGGGCGTTTAACGCCCAAAGAGGTAGCATTTTGGGCGTTAAACGCCAGAATGTATACCATTCTGGGCGTTTAACGCCAGGATGGTGCTAGGAGGAAGATTTTGTTTTCAAATCAATTTTTTTTCAAGTTTTCAAAGTTTTTCAAAACCAAATCTTTTTCAAATCATATCTTTTCAATCAAATGTTTTCAAAATCAATTTCTTTCCTTTTTCAAAGATACTTACCAACAATTAATGATTTGATTAAACATTTTTTGCCTTTTCTATTAAGAAATGTTTTATGTTTGAATCTTATCTTTTGTTGTTAGGAAAGTCATTAATATTTTTTTTTTAAATTCATATCTTTTCAAATTGTTTTCAAATCATATCTTTTAAAATTGTTTTCAAATCATATCTTCTCAATCACATCTTTTTAAAACCATAACTTTTCAATCAAATCTTTTTAACCTCATCTTTTTCAAAATAGTTTTCAATCAAATCTTTTTGACTTCTAATTTCAAAATCTTTTTCAAAAATCACTTCAATTGTTCCCCACTTTCAATTTTCGAAAATTATCAATCAATTTTTAAAATGTTTTTGACATCTTTCTAATTAATTTTTGAAAATCCTCTTCCCTCCTTCTCACATCCTTCTATTTATGGAGTACTACTCCTTCTTAATGCACAATTCGAACTCTAACTAATCAAGTTCGAATTCTTCTACCTTCTTTTCTTCTATTTTTCTTTTCCTCTGACACTTCAAGGAATCTCTGTACTGTGACATAGAGGATTCCACATTTCTCTTGTTCTCTTCTTTTTCATATGAGCAGGAGCAGAGACAAAGGCATTCTTCTTGAAGCTAACCCTGAACCCGAGAGAACCTTGAAGAGAAAGCTAAGAGAAGCCAAGGCACAACTCTCTTTAGAGGACCTGACCGAATTCTTCAAAGAAGAAGAACACATGGCAGCCGAAAACAATAACAATGCCAACAATGCAAGGAAGGTGCTGGGTGACTTCACTGCACCTACTCCTGATTTTTATGGGAGAAGCATCTCTATCCCTGCCATTGGAGCAAACAACTTTGAGCTTAAGCCTCAATTAGTTTCTCTAATGCAACAGAATTGCAAGTTCCATGGACTTCCAATGGAAGATCCTCATCAGTTCTTAGCTGAATTCTTGCAAATTTGTGACACAGTCAAGACTAATGGGGTAGACCCTGAGGTCTACAGACTGATGCTATTCCCTTTTGCTGTAAGAGACAGAGCTAGAATATGGTTGGATTCTCAACCTAAAGAAAGCCTGGACTCTTGGGAAAAGCTAGTCATTGCCTTCTTGGCAAAGTTCTTTCCACCACAAAGATGGAGTAAGCTTAGAGTGGAAGTCCAAACCTTCAGACAGAAGGATGGAGAATCCCTCTATGAAGCTTGGGAAAGATACAAACAATTAATCAGAAGATGTCCCTCAGACATGCTTTCTGAATGGAGCATCATAGGTATTTTCTATGATGGTCTCTCTGAACTATCTAAGATGTCCTTGGATAGCTCTGCTGAAGGATCTCTTCATCTGAAGAAGACGCCTGCAGAAGCTCAAGAATTGATTGAAATGGTTGCAAATAACCAATTCATGTACACTTCTGAAAGGAATCCTGTGAACAATGGGACTAGTCAGAAGAAAGGAGTTCTTGAGATTGACACTCTGAATGCCATATTGGCTCAGAACAAGATATTGACTCAACAAGTCAATTTGATTTCTCAAAGTCTGTCTGGAATGCAAAATGCACCAAACAGTACTAAGGATGCTTCATCTGAGGAAGAAGCTTATGATCCTGAGAACCCTTCCATGGAAGAGGTGAATTACCTAGGAGAACCCTATGGAAACACCTATAATTCTTCATGGAGGAATCACCCAAATTTCTCATGGAAGAATCAAGAGAGACCTCAACAAGGTTTCAATAATAATGGTGGAAGAAACTGGCTTGGCAATAACAAGCCTTTTCCATCATCTTCTCAGCAACAGACAGAGAGTTCTAAGCAGAGTACTTCTGACTTAGCAACAATGGTCTCTGATCTAATAAAGACCACTCAAAGTTTCATGAATGAAACAAGGTCCTCCATCAGAAATTTGGAAGGACAAGTAGGTCAGCTAAGCAAGAAAGTTACTGAACTCCCTCCTAGCACTCTCCCAAGTAATACAGAAGAAAATCCAAAAGGAGAGTGCAAAGCCATAGACATGGCCGAATATGGAGAGGAAAGAGAGGAGGAGGACGCCACTGAGGAAGACCTCAGTGGGCGTGTACCAATCTCCTCTGAGTTCCTCAATGAGGAACAATGGGAATTTGAGGCTCAAAATGAGACCATAGAGATTCCATTGGACTTACTTCTGCCATTCATGAGCTCTGATGAGTATTCTTCCTCTGAAGAGGATGAGTATGTCACTGAAGAGCAAGTTGCTAAATACCTTGGAGCAATCATGAAGCTAAATGACAAGTTATTTGGAAATGAGACTTGGGAGGATGAACCACCTTTGCTCACCAAAGAACTGGATGACTTGTCTAGGCAGAAACTACCTCAAAAGAGGCAAGATCCTGGGAAGTTTTCTATACCTTGTACCATAGGCACCATGACCTTCAAGAAGGCCTTGTGTGACTTAGGGTCAAGTGTAAACCTCATGCCCCTCTCTGTAATGGAGAAATTAGGGATCTTTGAGGTGCAAGCTGCAAGAATCTCATTAGAGATGGCAGACAATTCAAGAAAACAAGCTCATGGACTTGTAGAGAATGTTTTGGTGAAGATTGAAGACCATTACATCCCTACTGATTTCATAGTCCTAGAGACTGGGAAGTGCATGGATGAATCCATCATCCTTGGCAGACCCTTCCTAGCCACAGCAAAGGCTGTGATTGATGTTGATAGAGGAGAGTTGACCATTCAAGTGAATGGAGAATCCTTGGTGTTTAAGGCCCAAGGACATCCCTCTATCATCATGGAGAGGAAGCATGAAGAGCTTCTCTCAAAACAGAGCCAAGCAGAGCCCCCACAGTCAAACTCTAAGTTTGGTGTTGGGAGGCCACAACCAAACTCTAAGTTTGGTGTTGAACCCCCACATTCAAACTCTAAGTTTGGTGTTGGGAGGTTCCCACACGGCTCTGAGTATTTCTGAGGCTCCATGAGAGTCCTCTGTCAAGCTAATGACATTAAAGAAGCGCTTGTTGGGAGGCAACCCAATGTTTTATAGTTAACTATTTTCTTTTGTTATTTTATTTTTTTTTGTGTAGGTTGATGATCATAAGAAGTCACAAAAACAATGAAAAAAGCAAAAACAAAATGAAAAACAGGAAGAAAAACAGCACACCCTGGAGGAGAAGAAGCTGGCGTTCAAACGCCAGTAATGCTAGCTGTTGGGCGTTTAACGCCCAGTCTGGCACCATTCTGGGCGTTTAACGCCAGAAAGGGGCACCAGACTGGCGTTAAACGCCAGTAAAGGGCAACAACCTGGCGTTAAATGCCAGGAATGGGCACCAGCCCGGCGTTTAACGCCAGCAATAGCTCAAAACGTGATTTTGAGCAACATTTGGTGCAGGGATGACTTTTCCTTGACACCACAGGATCTGTGGACCCCACAGGACCCCACCATCACTCTCTCTCTTCTTCCCCCATTCACCAATCACCTCAATACCTCTTCCCCACAAACCCCTCACCTATCAAATCCCATCTTTCTCTTCACCACTCACATCCATCCTTCATAAAACCCCACCAACCTCACCCTTCAAATTCAAACCACTTTCCCTCCCAAACCCACCCATAATGGCCGAACACACCACCTTCTCCCTCTTCCTCATTTCTTCTTCTTCTACTCTCTTCTTTCTTCTTTTGCTCGAGGACGAGCAAACATTTTAAGTTTGGTGTGGTAAAAGCGTTGCTTTTTCGTTTTTCCATAACCATTTATGGCATCCAAGGCCGGAGAAACCTCTAGAAAGAGGAAAGGGAAGGCAAAAGCTTCCACCTCCGAGTCATGGGAGATGGATAGATTCCTCTCAAGGGTGCATCAAGACCACTTCTATAAAGTTGTGGCCTTGAAGAAGGTGATCCCCGAGGTCCCCTTTTCACTCAAAAAGGGTGAATATCCGGAGATCCGCCATGAGATCCGAAGAAGAGGTTGGGAAGTACTTACCAACCCCATTCAACAAGTCGGAATCTTGATGGTTCAAGAGTTCTATGCCAATGCATGGATCACCAAGAACCATGACCAAAGTGTGAACCCGAATCCAAAGAATTATCTCACTATGGTTCGGGGGAAATACTTAGATTTTAGTCCGGAGAGTGTGAGGGTGGCGTTCAACTTGCCTATGATGCAAGGAGATGAGCATCCTTACACTAGAAGGGTCAACTTTGATCAAAGGTTGGACCAAGTCCTCACAACCATATGTGAAGAGGGCGCACAATGGAAGCAAGATTCAAGAGGAAAGCCGGTTCAATTGAGAAGGCATGACCTCAAGCCCGTGGCTAGAGGATGGTTAGAGTTCATACAACGCTCAATCATTCCCACTAGCAACCGGTCCGAAGTTACTCTAGACCGGGCCATCATGATTCATAGCATCATGATTGGAGAAGAAATAGAGGTTCATGAGGTTATAGCCCAAGAACTCTATAAGGTGGCGGACAAGACCTCCACCTTGGCAAGGTTAGCCTTTCCTCACCTCATTTGTCACCTCTGTTATTCAGTTGGAGTTGACATAGAAGGAGATACCCCCATTGATGAGGACAAGCCCATCACCAAGAAAAGGATGGAGTACACAAGAGACCCCTCTCATCAAGAGATCCCTGAGATTCCTCAAGGGATGCACTTTCCTCCACAAAATTATTGGGAGCAATTAAACACCTCCCTAGGAGAATTGAGTTCCAACATGGGACAACTAAGGGTGGAGCATCAAGAACACTCCATTCTCCTCCATGAAATTAAAGAAGACCAAAGAATCATGAGGGAGGAGCAACAAAGACAAGGAAGAGACATTGAGGAGCTCAAGCACTCCATAGGATCTTCAAGAGCAAGAAAGAGCCGCCATCACTAAGGTGGACCCGTTCCTTGATTTCCTTGTTCTTTATTCTTCTGTTTTTCAATTTTTATGCTTTATGTTTGTCCATGTTTGTGTCTTGTGATCATTAGTGTCTTAGTGTCTATGCCTTAAAGTTATGAATGTCCTATGAATCCATCACCTTTCTTTTAATAAAAACGTGCTTAATTGAAAAGGAAAGAATTGCATGAATTCTGAATTTTATAATAGTTTAATTATTTTGATGTGGTGGCAACACTTTTGTTCTCTGAATGTATGCTTGAACAGTGCATATGTCTTTTGAACTTGTGGTTCATGAATGTTGGCTCTTGAAAGAATGATGAAAAAGGAGACATGTTACTGAGGATCTGAAAAATCATAAAAAAATGATTCTTGAAGCAAGAAAGAAAGCAAGCAAAAACCGAAAAAAAAAAATTATTCGAAAAAAAAAAAGCGAAAAAAAAAGGAGAAAGAATAAGAGTTGTGATCCAAGGCAAATAAGAGTGTGCTTAAGAACCCTGGACACCTCTAATTGGGGACTTTAGCAAAGCTGAGTCACAATCTGAAAAGGTTCACCCAATTATGTATCTGTGGCATGTATGTATCCGGTGGTAATACTGGAAGACAGAGTGCTTTGGGCCACAGCCAAGACTCAATAAATGGCTATGTTCAAGAATCATCATACTTTACTAGGAGAATCATTAACACTATCTGGATTCTAAGTTCCTAAAGAAGCCAATCATTCTGAATTATAAGGGATAAAGTGAGATGCCAAAACTATTCAGAGGCAAAAAGATAAAAGCCCCGCTCATCTAATTAATACTAATCTTCATAGATGTTTTTGGAGTTCATTGCATATTCTCTTCTTTTTATCTTATTTGATCTTCAGTTGCTTGGGGACAAGCAACAATTTAAGTTTGGTGTTGTGATGAGCGGATAATTTGTATGCTTTTTGGCATTGTTTTTAGTATGTTTTTAGTATGATTTAGTTAGTTTTTAGTATATTTTTATTAGTTTTTAGTTAAAATTCACTTTTCTAGACTTTACTATGAGTTTGTGTGTTTTTCTGTGATTTCAGGTATTTTCTGGCTGAAATTGAGGGACCTGAGCAAAAATCTGATCCAGAGACTCAAAAGGACTGCAGATGCTGTTGGATTCTGACCTCCCTGCACTCGAAGTGGATTTTCTGGAGCTACAGAGGCCCAATTGGCGCGCTCTCAACGGCGTTGGAAAGTAGACATCCTGGGCTTTCCAGCAATATATAATAGTCCATACTTTGCCCAAGATTTGATGGCCCAAACCGGCGTTCAAAGTCACCTCAAGAAATTCCAGCGTTAAACGCCGGAACTGGCACCTAATTGGGAGTTAAACGCCCAAACTGGCACTAAAGCTGGCGTTTAACTCCAAGGAGAGTCTCTACACGAAAAAAGCTTCATTGCTCAGCCCAAGCACACACCAAGTGGGCCCGGAAGTGGATTTTTATGTCATTTACTCATCTATGTACTAGTTTTCTATAAGTAGGACCTTTTACTATTGTATTAGAGAGACTTTTGGTAGCTATCTTTGTTTTATGCTATCTTAGATCATTGGGAGGCTGGCCATTCGGCCATGCCTAGACCTTGTTCTTATGTATTTTCAACGGTGGAGTTTCTACACACCATAGATTAAGGTGTGGAGCTCTGCTGTACCTCGAGTATTAATGAAATTACTATTGTTCTTCCATTCAATTCCACTTGTTCTTTGTCCAAGATATCACTTGTTCTTCAACTTGATGAAGGTGATGATTGACGCCCATCACCATTCTCACTCATGAACAAGGTGACTGACAACCATTCTTGTTCTACAAGCATCTGAGGCTTAGTGAATATCTCTTGGATTCCTGATTGCACGATGCATGGTTGATCGCCTGACAACCGAGTGCTCGCCTGACAAACGAGCCAACCATTCCGTGAGATCAGAGTCTTCGTGGTATAGGCAAGAACTGATGGCAGCATTCAAGAGAATCCGGAAGGTCTAACCTTGTCTGTGGTATTCTGAGTAGGATTCAATGACTGAGTGACTGTGACGTGCTTCAAACTCCTAGCAGGCTAGGGCGTTAGTGACAGACGCAAAAGTATCAATGGATATTATTCCGGCCTGACCGAGAACCGACAGCTGAATTCCGCTATGCCGTGACAGGACATATGCAATCGCTTTCACTGAGAGGATGGGAGGTAGCCACTGACAATGGTGAAACCCTACACAAGCTTGCCATGGAAAGGAGTAAGAAGGATTGGATGAAGGCAGTAGGAAAGCAGAGAAACGGAAGGGAAGGCATCTTCATACGCTTGTCTGAAGCTCTTACACCAATGATATACATAAGTATCACTATCTTTATCTTTATATTATTTTCGTTCATCATCATATACAATTGAGTTTGCCTGACTAAGATTTACAAGATGACCATAGCTTGCTTCAATGCTAACAATCTCCGTGGGATCGACCCTTACTCACGTAAGGTATTACTTGGACGACCCAGTGCACTTGCTGGTTAGTTGTGCGAAGTTGTGTAATGCCATGGAATTGAACCACCAAGTTTTTGGAGTTCATGACCAGGGATTATGAGAGTTGTGAAAAGTATTGTTCACAATTTCGCGCACCAAACATTAAAGAGCAGAATTAAAAACACATAAAAGAAAAAAGAAAAGAGAACAAGGCATGAAAGGAAACCTGGAAGTAGATAAAGAAGGAGGGATGAAGGATTGTTGGGCAAGATGAGGAGGGGTGCAGCGGCACAGGGGTTCGCCGCTGCTAGTGTGGTTTCCGAAGCTAGAAGGGCGTGACTAGATCAGCATGGTGGCGATGTGGCCAAGACTGGGAAGAGATAAGAGAAGGAATTGGGGAAGAGAGAGAAAGAAAGAAGGAAGGGAGAAAGAGATAGAGAGAAAGAGAGAGAAAGAGAGAGAGAGAGAGAGAGAGAGTGTGTGTGTGTGTGTATGTGATGGCAGTGGGGGCATGGTCGCCGGTGGCGGCTGGTCTTGGAGGAGGGAGGAAGTAGGTGGTGGTGTGCAGAGAAAGAGAATAGAAACAGGGTGGTGGGGTTTTAGGTAAATGAAGCGCGACACTCCCCCTTTTCAAATTAACATTCGAAAAAGGGACTCGTGCGGATGCACAGGGTCGTGCGGACATCGCGGTCAGAAGGTGTAACGCAACCTGTGCGGGTGCACAAGGTGGTGTGCACTCGACCAAGAGGAGGAAAGGGGTTGGGTGAACACGCACAGCCTGTGCGTGCGCTGCGATCAGAAGGTTGAACGGGACCTGTAACGGCGCACAAGGGGTGTGCGCTCGCACAGATGGAGAAAAGAGGAATGGTGTGCGATTGCACAAGGGGTGCGATCGCTGCGACTAGGGGGACTTGTTCAGGCTGTGCGGGCGCACAAAGGGTGTGCGCTCGCACGTTGTCTCTTTTTTTTTTGAAAGAGGTGGGTTGGTGTGCGGTCGCACAGGGGGGAAAAAGGGTGGTGTTCCCACACACAAGCTGTGCGCGTGCTAGGAACATAGGGGGTGTTTAAGGGCATGCATGCGCACATTTCTGTGCATACGCACGGGAACTGGGAAACAGGGGACTTGTGCGAACGCACAAGTCTGTGCGCACGCACAGGTCTCTGTTCCTGTAACAAAAATTATGCCTCTAGGGCATCAATCTTGACATCCCAAACAGGTTTTCAAGTCCCAAAACATTACAAACTCCCTAAAACACATTATTTCACCAAAATTACTCAACAACCATCAAAATGAAACTAACCAACCACGCAAACTAACCAATTATTCATGAAACAAAAGCTAAAAGAAAAGAGAAGGTTAGAAGGATATTACCATGGTGGGGTGTCTCCCACCTAGCACTTTGGATTATAGTCCTAAGTTGGACTTGATGAGGAGATCCTTGTTAGGGCGGTTTATGCTTCCACTCCTCCTAAAATCTGCAACCAAGTTTGCTATTGATTTGACCTCTAGGGTTCCATATGAAATTCTTCAAACTCTCAAGAGACTTCAAGCTAGCAACTGGGATCCTTAATTGTTGACTCTTAAGACCAATGCCTGGATCCCGTACTCGAATTCCTCTATCACCATTGACATGCTTGTGCACTGGTACGCGGAATTGTGATTTTTCACTTTCCTCACAACTCCGCGCAGCTGGCCAGCAAGTGCACTAGGTCGTCCAAGTAATACCTTACGTGAGTAAGGGTCGATCCCACGGAGATTGACGGCTTGAAGTAAGCTATGGTCATCTTGTAAATCTCAGTCAGTCGGATTCAAATAGTTATAAGATTTTGATAATAAAAAGTTAAATAAAACATAAAATAAAATAAAGTTACTTATGTAGTTCCTTGGTGGGAATTTCAGATAAGCGTTTAGAGATGCTTTGTTTCCTCTGAACCTCTGCTTTCCTATTGTCCTCATCCAATCATGCGTACTCCCTTCCATGGCAAGCTGTATATTGGTGGATCACCGTTGTTAATGGCTACCATATGTCCTCTCAATGAAATCATGTCCTCTACGGTTTCTCGCATGGCTAATCAGCTGTCGGTTCTTGATCGTGTCGGAATAGAATACATTTATTCTTTTGCACACTGTCACTGTGCCCAACTGTCATGAGTTTGAAGCTCGTCACAGTCATCCCATCCCAGATCCTACTCTAAATACCATAGACAAGGTTTAGACTTTTCGGATCTCAAGAATGCTGCCAATTGATTCTAGCTTATACCACAAAGGTTCTAACGTCACGGATTTGAATATTTTTTTGTCAGGAGAGGTGATTCAAATCTGTGGGTCAGAGACCAAAGAGAGTATACTCCAGCTGTCTTCCAATGACTACGTTGAACATCATGTAGACCACTTTGTGGTTGTCAGGCACGCGGATCTTGGCTAAGCGAGTAACGAAGATTGGGTGATTGTCAGGGGTCACCCCTTCATTCTGACTTAACTGAATTAAGTACAAGAGTATATCTTGGAGGAGAAGTAGGCATGAATTGAATAGAAAAATAATAGTACTTGCATTAATACTCGAGGAATAGCAGAGCTCCTCACCTTAATCTATGAGGTGTAGAAATTCCACCGTTGAAAATACATAAGAACAAGGTCTAGGCATGGCCGAATGGCCAGCCTCCCAAATGGCATAATACAATCGAAATAGGGTTCAAATACCTGATCTAAGGATCGAAGAATGGTCCAAAGATGTGAATACAGTAGTAAAAGTGCTATTTATACTAAACTAGTAAACTAGGTTTACAGAAAATAAGCATATAGTGCAGAAATCCACATCCAGGGCCCACTTGGTGTGTGTTTGGGATGAGCATTGAAGCTTTCACGTGAATAGGCTCTTCTTGGAGTTCAAATGCCAGTTTTGGTGCTAGTTTGGGCGTTTAACTCCAGCTTTGGTGCCAGTTCTGGCGTTTTATGCCAGAAAAAGGGTCTCTGGTGGGCGTTTGGACGCCAGTTTGGGCCATCAAATCTCGGGCAAAGTGTGAACTATTATACATTGCTAGAAATCCCAAGATGTCTACTTTACAACGCAATTGAGAACGCGCCAATTGGGTTTTGGTAGCTCCGGAAAATCCACTTCGAGTGCAGGGAGGTCAGAATCCAACAGCATCTGCAGTCCTTTCTCAGCCTCTGAATCAGATTTTTGCTCAAGTCCCTCAATTTTAGCCAGAAAATGCCTGAAATCACAGAAAAACACACAAACTCATAGTAAAGTCCAGAAATGTAATTTTTGCATAAAAACTAATAAAAATATACTAACAAGTAACTAAAACATACTAGAAACTACCTAAAAACAATGTCAAAAAGCGTATAAATTATCCGCTCATCACAACACCAAACTTAAATTGTTGCTTGTCCCCAAGAAAATAAAAACAAAATAGGATAAAAAGAAGAGAATATACAATAAATCCCAAAATATCAATGAAGCTTAGTTCTAATTAGATGAGCGGGACTTGTAGCTTTTTGCTTCTGAATAGTTTTAGCATCTCACTTTATCCTTTGAAATTCAGAATGATTGGCATCTATAGGAACTCAGAATTAAGATAGTGTTATTGATTCTCCTAGTTCAGTATGTTGATTCTTGAACACAGCTACTTATGAGTCTTGGCCATGACCCTAAGCATCTTGTTTTCCAGTATTACCACCGGATATATAAATGCCACAGACACATAACTGGGTGAACCTTTTCAGATTGTGACTCAGCTTTGCTAGAGTCCCTAGTTAGAGGTGTCCATAGTTCTTAAACACACTCTTTTTTGTTTTGGATCACAACTTTAACCACTCAGTCTCAAGCTTTTCACTTGGACCTTCATGACATAAGCACATGGTTAGGGACAGCTTGATTTAGCCGCTTAGGCCAGGATTTTATTCCTTTGGGCCTTTCTATCTATTAATGCTCAAAGCCTTGGATCCTTTTTATCCTTGTCTTTTGGTTTAAAGGGCTATTGGCTTTTTGTGCTTGCTTTTTCTTTTTCTTCCTTTATTTTTTTTGCCATTTTTTTCGCAAGCTTTTTCCTTTTCACTGCTTTTTCTTGCTTCAAGAATCAATTTTATGATTTTTCAGATTATCAATAACATTTCTCTTTTTTTATTATTCTTTCAAGAGTCAACAATTTTAACATTCATAAACTCCACTATCAAAAAATATGCACTGTTCAAGCATTCATTCAGAAATCAAAAAGTATTGCCACCACATCAAAATAATTAAAATAATTTTAAGATAAAATTTGAAATTCATGTACTTCTTATTCTTTTGTAATTAGGAACATTTTTCATTTAAGAAATGTGAAGGATTCATAGCACATTCATAGCTTCAAGGCATAGACACTAGACACTAATGATCATGTAATAAAGGCACAAACATAGACAAAACATAAAGCATAAGAAACCGAAAAACAGAAAAAAAAGAACAAGGAAATTAAAGAACAGGTCCACCTTAGTGATGGCGGCTAGTTCTTCCTCTTGAAGATCCTATGGAGTGCTAAAGCTCCTCAATATCTCTTCCTTGCCTTTGTTGCTCCTCCCTCATGGCTCTTTGGTCTTCTCTGATTTTATAGAGGATAATAGAGTGCTCTTGGTACTCCATCCTTAGTGCTTTTGGTGTTCCTTCCTCTTTCTAATGATGGGTTTTTGAGATGAATCTCTTCATCTCCCATGACTCGGAGTTGGAAGCAACTGCCTTCCCTTTCCTCTTCCTAGAGGTTTCTCCGGTCTTAGGTGCCATTTAATGGTTATGGAAAAACAAAAAGCAATGCTTTTTCCACACCAAACATAAAAGGTTGCTTATCCTCGAGCAAAAGAAGAAAGAAATGAGGAGAAGAAGAAGAAATGGAGGAGATGGTGGTGTGTGAAGGGTTCGGCCATGTGGGGTTGGAAGTGTTTTGGGAGGGTAATGGTTTGAATTTGAGTGAGTAGGTGTAGATGGGAAATAGTGGATGGATGTGAGTGATGAAGAGGGTGTTATGGAAAGGTGTGAAGAAGGGGGAGAGTGAGTTGGGGTAGGTAGGGATCCTGTGGGGTCCACAGATCCTGAGGTGTCAAGGAGTTCTCATCCCTGCACCTTTCTTGCGTTCAAACGCCCTCTGTGTGGCATTTCTAGCGTTAAACGCCAGTCTGCTACCCTTTTCTGGCGTTTAAACGCCAGTCTGCCTGCCATTTCTAGCATTTAACGCCCAGAATGGTGCCAGACTGGGCGTCTAAACGCCTATTTTCCTTCCTTTACTGGCGTTTAAATGCCAGTTTGCCTGCCAATTATGGCATTTAACGCCTAGAATGGTGCCAGGCTGGGCGTTAAATGCCCATTTTGGTATCCTTATTGGCGTTTAAACGCCAGTAAGCTCGTCCTCTAGGGTGTGCTATTTTTTATGCTATTTTTGATTTTGCTTTAATTTTTGCAGTTGCTTTTGTGACTCCACATGATCGTCATCCTAAAGAAAACATAAAATAACAATGGAAAACAAAATGAAAGAGTAATTAATATAGATAAGTAAAATTGGGTTGCCTCCCAATAAGCGCTTCTTTAATGTCAATAGCTTAATAGGAAGCTCTTACAGAGCTTCACAGATGCTCAGAGCATGATTGTGGCCTCCCAACACCAAACTTAGAGTTTGGATGTGGGGGCTTTGCTTGACTTTGCATGGAGAGAGTTGGATGAAGCTTTTCATGCTTCTTCTTCATGTTTACAGAGGAAAATCCTTGAGCCTTAAACACAAGATAGTCCTCATTCACTTGAAGGACTAACTCTCCTTTGTCTACATCAATCACAACTTTTGCTATGGCTAGGAAGGGTATTCCAAGGATGATGGATTCATCCTCATCCTTCCCAATGTCTAGGATTATGAAGTCAGCAGGGATGTAAAGGCCTTCAACCTTCACTAAGACATCCTCTACAAGTCCATATGCCTTTTTCATCGATCTGTCTGCAATCTCCAATGAGATTCTTGCAGCTTGTACCTCAGAGATTCTTTATTTCTCCATTACAGAGAGTGGCATGATGTTTACACTGGACCCTAGGTCACACAGAGCCTTCTCAAAGGTCATGGTGTCTATGTTGCAAGGTATTAAGAACCTTCCGGGATCCTCTTTCTTCTGAGGTAACCTCAGTTGAACCAATACATTTAGTTCACTGATGAGCAATGGAGGTTCATCCTCCCAAGTCTCATTACCAAATAATTTGGCATTCAGCTTCATGATTGCTCCTAGATACTGAGCAACTTGCTCTTCAGTAATAACTTCATCTTCTTCAAAGGAAGAATATTCATCAGAGCTCATGAATGATAATAGAAAGTTTAGTAGAATCTCTCTGGTCTTTAGATGAGCCTCAGACTCCTTTGGTTCCTCAATAAGGAACTCCTTGTTAGCCAGTGGACATCCCATGAGGTCTTCCTCACTGGGAATGCCTTTCCCTCCTCTATAGGTTCGGCCATGTTGGACGTGTAGATGACCTTGCACTCTCTTTTTGGATTCTCTTCTGTATTGCTTGGGAGAGTACTAGGAGGGGTTTCAGTAACTCTTTTACTCAACTGACCCACTTGTGCCTCCAAATTTCTGATGGAGGACCATGCCTCAATCATGAAACTGAGACTGGTCTTAGATAGATCAGAGACTATATTTGCTAAGCCAGAGAGGCTCTGTTCAGAATTCTTTGTCTGTTGCTGAGAAGATGATGGAAAAGGTTTGTTATTGCCAAACCTATTTCTCCCACCATTATTATTATTGAAGCCTTGTTGAAACTTCTGTTGATCATTCCATGAGAAATTTGGATGATTCCTCCATGAAGGATTATAGGTGTTTCCATAGGATTCTCCCATGTAATTCACATCTTCCATTGCAGGATTCTCAGGGTCATAAGCCTCTCCTTCAGAAGAGGCTTCTTTAACACTGCCGGATGCAGCTTACAATCAAGTCAGATTCTGAGAAATCATATTGACTTGGTGAGTCAATATTTTGTTCTGAGCCAATACGGCATTCAGAGTATCAATCTTAAGAACTCCTTTTTTTCTGAGTCACCCCATTATTCACAAGATTCTTTTCAGAAGTGTACATGAACTGGTTATTTGCAACCATCTCAATGAGTTCCTGGGCTTCTACATGTGTTTTCAGATGAAGGGATTGGTGCATGGAATTGTGATCATCAATGGCGCCATCAACATGGTACGCTCATTGCAATCTCAACTCTCTATCACAACTCCGCACAACTAACCAGCAAGTGCACTGGGTAGTCCAAGTAATAAACCTTACGCGAGTAAGGGTCGATCCCACGGAGATTGTTGGTATGAAGCAAGCTATGGTCACCTTGTAAATCTTAGTCAGGCAGACTCAAATGGGTATAGATGATGAAAAAACATAAAGATAAAGATAGAAGTACTTATGTAATTCATTGGTAGGAATTTCAGATAAGCGTATGAAGATGCTTGGTCCCTTCCGTCTCTCTGCTTTCCTACTGTCTTCATCCAATCCTTCTTACTCCTTTCCATGGCAAGCTTATGCAAGGGTTTCACCGTTGTCAGTGGCTACCTCCCATCCTCTCAGTGGAAATGTTCAACGCACCCTGTCACAGCACGGCTATCCATCTGTCGGTTCTCGATCAGGCCGGAATAGAATCCAGTGATTCTTTTGCGTCTGTCACTAACGCCCCGCCCTCAGGAGTTTGAAGCACGTCACAGTCATTCAATCATTGAATCCTACTCAGAATACCACAGACAAGGTTAGACCTTCCGGATTCTCTTGAATGCCGCCATCAGTTCTTGCCTATACCACGAAGACTCTGATCTCACGGAATGGCTGGCTCGTTTGTCAGGCGAGCACTCGGTTGTCAGGTGATCAACCATGCATCGTGTATCAGGAATCCAAGAGATATTCACCCAATCTAAGGTAGAACGGAGGTGGTTGTCAGTCACACGTTCATAGGTGAGAATGATGATGAGTGTCACGGATCATCACATTCATCAAGTTGAAGAACAAGTGATATCTTGGAACAAGAACAAGCGGAATTGAATAGAAGAACAATAGTAATTGCATTAATACTCGAGGTACAGCAGAGCTCCACACCTTAATCTATGGTGTGTAGAAACTCCACCGTTGAAAATACATAAGAACAAGGTCTAGGCATGGCCGAATGGCCAGCCTCCCAAAGAGGGTTCAATCATAAAAACATGATCAAAAGATCCTAAGATTGAAAGATGAAAATACAATGGTAAAAGGTCCTATATATAGAGAACTAGTAGCCTAGGGTGTACAGAGATGAGTAAATGACATAAAAATCCACTTCCGGGCCCACTTGGTGTGTGCTTGGGCTGAGCAATGAAGCATTTTCGTGTAGAGACTCTTCTTGGAGTTAAACGCCAGCTTTTATGCCAGTTTGGGCGTTTAACTCCCATTTTGGTGCCAGTTCCGGCGTTTAACGCTGGAAATTCTGAAGGTGACTTTGAACGCCGGTTTGGGCCATCAAATCTTGGGCAAAATATGGACTATCATATATTGCTGGAAAGCCCAGGATGTCTACTTTCCAACGCCGTTGAGAGCGCGCCAATTGGGCTTCTGTAGCTCCAGAAAATTCACTTCGAGTGTAGGGAGGTCAGAATCCAATAGCATCTGCAGTCCTTTTTAGTCTCTAAATCAGATTTTTGCTCAGGTCCCTCAATTTCAGCAAGAAAATACCTGAAATCACAGAAAAACACACAAACTCATAGTAAAGTCCAAAAAAGTGAATTTTAACTAAAAACTAATAAAAATATACTAAAAACTAACTAGATCATACTAAAAACATACTAAAAACAATGCCAAAAAGCGTACAAATTATCCGCTCATCACAACACCAAACTTAAATTGTTGCTTGTCCTCAAGCAACTGAAAATCAAATAAGATAAAAAGAAGAGAATATACTATAGACTCCAAATTATCAATGAAACTTAGCTCCAAATTAGATGAGCGGGACTAGTAGCTTTTTGCCTCCGAATAGTTTTGGCATCTCACTTTATCCTTTGAATTTCAGAATGATTGGCTTCTTTAGGAACTCAGAATCCAGATAGTGTTATTGATTCTCCTAGTTAAGTATGATGATTCTTGAACACAGCTACTTATTGAGTCTTGGCCGTGGCCCAAAGCACTCTGTCTTCCAGTATTACCACCGGATACATACATGCCACATACATATAATTAGGTGAACCTTTTCAGATTGTGACTCAGCTTTGCTAAAGTCCCCAATTAGAGGTGTCCAGGGTTCTTAAGCACACACTTTTTGCCTTGGATCACAACTTTATTTCTTTCTTTTTCTTTTCTTTTTCTTTCTCCCCTTTTTTTTTCGTTTTTCTCCTTATTTTTTTTTGTATTCACTGCTTTTTCTTACTTCAAGAATCATTTTTATGATTTTTCAGATCCTCAGTAACATGTCTCCTTTTTCATCATTCTTTCAAGAGCCAACATTCATGAACCACAAATTCAAAAGACATATGCACTGTTCAAGCATACATTCAGAAAACAAAAAGTATTGCCACCACATCAAACTAATTAAGCTAGTTTTAAAGATGAATTCGAAATCCTGTACTTCTTGTTCTTTTGTGATTACAAACAGTTTTCATTTAAGAAAGGTGATGGATTCATAGGACATTCATAACTTTAAGGCATAGACACTAAGACACTAATGATCATAAGACACAAACATGGACAAACATAAGCATAAAAATTCGAAAAACAAGAAAATAAAGAACAAGGAGATTAAAGAACGGGTCCACCTCAGTGATGGCGGCTTGTTCTTCCTCTTGAAGGTCTTATGGAGTGCTTGAGCTCCTCAATGTCTCTTCCTTGTCTTTGTTGCTCCTCTCTCATGATTCTTTGATCTTCTCTAATTTCATGGAGGAGGATGGAATGTTCTTGGTGCTTCACCCTTAGTTCTCCCATGTTGGAACTCAATTCTCCTAGGGAGGTGTTCAGTTGCTCCCAATAGTCATGTGGAGGAAAGTGCATCCCTTGAGGTATCTCAGGGATTTCATGATGAGTGGGATCTCTTGTTTGCTCCATCCTTTTCTTAGTGATGGGCTTGAGGTCATGCCTTCTCAGTTGAACCGGCTTCCCTCTTGAGTTTCTCTTCTATTGAGCGCCCTCTTCACAAATGTTTATGAGGACTTGGTCCAACCTTTGATCAAAGTTGACCCTTCTTCATGGCCACAACTTCATAGAAGTGGTCTTGATGCACCCTTGAGATGAATCTCTCCATCTCCCATGACTCGGAGGTGGAAGCTTTTGCCTTCCCTTTCCTCTTTCTAGAGGTTTCTCCGGCCTTGGATGCCATAAATGGTTATGGAAAAACGAAAAAGCAACGCTTTTACCACACCAAACTTAAAAGGTTTGCTCGTCCTCGAGCAAAAGAAGAAAGAAGAGAGTAGAAGAAGAAGAAATGAGGAAGAAGGGAATGGCTTTGTGTTCGGCCAAAGAGGGGGAGACGTGGTGATTAGGGTGTGTGAAAATGAAGGAGTGAAGATGGGTTTATATAGGAGAGGGGGGCTCATGGTTCGGTCATGTATGGGTGGTTTGGGAGGGAAGGTGGTTTGAATTTGAAGGGTGAGGTAGGTGGGGTTTTATGAAGGATGGATGTGAGTGGTGAAGAGAAAGATGGGATTTAATAGGTGAAGGGTTTTTGGAGAAGAGGTATTGAGGTGATTGGTGAATGGGGAAGAAGAGAGAGAGTGGTGGGGTTGGTGGGGATCCTGTGGGGTCCACAGATCCTAAGGTGTCAAGGAAAAGTCATCCCTGCACCAAATGGCATGCAAAAATGCGTTTTGAGCCAATTCTGGCGTTAAACGCCAGGCTGGTGCCCATTTCTGGCATTTAACGCCAGGTTCTTGCCCTTTCCTGGCGTTTAACACCAGTCTGGTGCCCCTTTCTGGCGTTAAACGCCCAGAATGGTGCCAGACTGGGCGTTAAACGCCCATCTGCTAGCCTTACTGGCGTTTAAACGCCAGTAGGTTCTTCCTCCAGGGTGTGCTGTCTATCTTCCTGTTTTTCATTCTGTTTTTGCTTTTTCAATTGATTTTGTGACTTCTCATGATCATCAACCTACAAAAAGACATAAAACAACAAAGGAAAATAGATAAAATATGACATTGGGTTGCCTCCCAACAAGCGCTTCTTTAATATCAGTAGCTTGACAGAGGGCTCTCATGGAGCCTCACATCCTCTCAGAGCAATGTTGGAACCTCCCAACACCAAACTTAGAGTTTGAATGTGGGGGTTCAACACCAAACTTAGAGTTTGGTTGTGGCCTCCCAACACCAAACTTAGAGTTTGACTGTGGGGGCTCTGTTTGACTCTGATTAGAGAGAAGCTCTTCATGCTTCCTCTCCATGGTGACAGAGGGATATCCTTGAGCCTTAAACACAAAGGATTCTTCATTCACTTGAATGATTAGTTCTCCTCCATCAACATCAATCACAGCCTTTGCTGTGGCTAGGAAGGGTCTGCCAAGGATGATAGATTCATCCATGCACTTCCCAGTCTCTAGGACTATAAAATCAGCAGGGTTGTAATGGTCTTCAATCTTCACCAAAACATCCTCTACCAGTCCATAAGCTTGTTTTCTTGAATTGTCTGCCATCTCTAGTGAGATTCTTGCAGCTTGTACCTCAAAGATCCCTAGCTTCTCTCTTACAGAGAGAGGCATGAGGTTTACACTTGACCCTAAGTCACACAGAGCCTTCTTGAAGGTCATGGTGCCTATGGTACAAGGTATGGAGAACTTCTCAGGGTCCTGCCTCTTTTGAGGTAATTTCTGCCTAGACAAGTCATCCAATTCTTTAGTGAGCAAAGGGGGTTCATCCTCCCAAGTCTCATTTCCAAATAACTTGTCATTTAGCTTCATGATTGCTCCAAGGTATTTAGCAACTCGCTCTTCAGTGACATACTCATCCTCTTCAGAGGAAGAATACTCATCAGAGCTCATGAAAGGCAGAAGTAAGTCCAATGGAATATCTATGGTCTCATTTTGAGCCTCAGATTCCCATGGTTCCTCATTGGGGAACTCAGTGGAGGCTAGTGCACGCCCATTGAGGTCTTCCTCAGTGGCGTTCACTTCCTCTCCTTCCTTTCCAAATTCGGCCATGTTGATGGCCTTGCACTCTCCTTTTGAATTTTCTTCTGTATTGCTTGGGAGAGTACTAGGAGGGAGTTCAGTGACTTTCTTGCTCAGCTGTCCCACTTGTGCCTCCAAATTCCTAATGGAGGACCTTGTTTCAGTCATGAAACATTGAGTGGTTTTGATTAGATCAAAGACCATGGTTGCTAAGTCAGAGGGGTTCTGCTTAGAATTCTCTGTCTGTTGCTGAGAAGATGATGGAAAAGGCTTGCCATTGCTAAACCTGTTTCTTCCACCATTATTATTGTTGAAACCTTGTTGAGGTCTTTGTTGATCCTTCCATGAGAGATTTGGATGATTTCTCCATGAAGAATTATAGGTGATTCCATAGGGTTCTCCCATGTAATTCACCTCTTCCATTGAAGGGTTCTCAGGATCATAAGCTTCTTCTTCAGATGAAGCATCCTTAGTACTGACTGGTGCATTTTGCATTCCAGACAGACTTTGAGAAATCAAATTGACTTGCTGAGTCAATATTTTGTTCTGAGCTAATATGGCATTCAGAGTATCAATCTCAAGAACTCCTTTCTTCTGACTTGTCCCATTGTTCACAGGATTCCTTTCAGAAGTGTACATGAATTGGTTATTTGCAACCATTTCAATTAGTTCTTGAGCTTCTGTAGGCATCTTCTTCAGATGAAGAGATCCTCCAGTAGAGCTATCCAAAGACATCTTGGACAATTCAGACAGACCATCATAGAAAATACCTATGATGCTCCATTCAGAAAGCATGTCAGAAGGACATTTTCTGATCAATTGTTTGTATCTTTCCCAAGCTTCATAGAGGGATTCTCCATCCTTCTGTCTGAAGGTTTGGACTTCCACTCTAAGCTTACTCAATTTTTGAGGTGGAAAGAACTTTGCCAAGAAGGCATTGACTAGCTTTTCCCATGAGTCCAGGCTTTCTTTAGGTTGTGAGTCCAACCATGTCCTAGCTCTGTCTCTTACAGCAAAAGGGAATAACATAAGTCTGTAGACCTCAGGGTCAACCCCATTAGTCTTGACAGTGTCACAGATTTGCAAGAATTCAGCTAAGAACTGATGAGGATCTTCCAATGGAAGTCCATGGAACTTGCAATTCTGTTGCATTAGAGAAACTAATTGAGGCTTAAGCTCAAAGTTGTTTGCTCCAATGGCAGGGATAGAGATGCTTCTCCCATAGAAGTCGGGAGTAGGTGCAGTAAAGTCACCCAGCACCTTCCTTGCATTGTTTGCATTGTTGTTGTTTTCGGCTGCCATGGGTTCTTCTTGTTTAAAGATTTCTGTTAGGTCCTCTACAGAGAGTTGTGCCTTAGCTTCTCTTAGCTTTCGCTTCAAGGTCCTTTCAGGTTCAGGGTCAGCTTCAACAAGAATGCCTTTGTCTTTGTTCCTGCTCATATGAAAGAGAAGAGAACAAGAAAATGTGGAATCCTCTATGTCACAGTATAGAGATTCCTTGAGGTGTCAGAGAAGAAGAAAATTAGAAGGAAGAGGTAGAAGAATTCGAACTTAATCAGATAGAGTTCGAATTGTGCATTGAGAAGGAGTGGTACTCCATAAATAGAAGGATGTGAGAAGAGAGGAAGAAATTTTCGAAAATTAATTAAAAAGACCTTAAAAACATTTTGAAAAACTTTAATTTGATTTTCGAAAATCAGGAGTGGGAAAGAGATCAAGTAATTTTTGAAAAAGATTTTAAAAAAAATATGATTGAAAACTATTTTGAAAAAGATGTGATTAAAAAGATATGATTGAAAAGTTATGGTTTTAAAAAAGAGATATGATTGAAATGATATGATTTGAAAACAATTTTTAAAAGATTTGATTTTAAAAATTAATGACTTGCCTAACAAGAAAAGATATGATTCAAACATTAAACCTTTCTCAACAGAAAAGGCAACATGCTTGAATTGTTGAATCAAATCATTAATTGATAGCAAGTATCTTTGAAAAAGGAAAGAAATTGATTTTGAAAACATTTGATTGAAAAGATTTGATTTGAAAAAGATTTGATTTTGAAAAACTTTGAAAACTTGAAAAAAATCTGAATTAAAAACAGAATCTTCCCTCTTGTGCCATCCTGGCGTTAAACGCCCAGAATGGTGCACATTCTGGCGTTTAACGCCCAATGCACTACCCTTTTGGGCGTTAAACGCCCAACCAGGCACCCTGGCTGGCGTTTAAACGCCAGTCTGTCCTTCTTCACTGGGCGTTTTGAACGCCCAGCTTTTTCTGCGTAATTCCTCTGCTGCATGTTTTAAATCTTCAGTTCCCTGTACTATTGACTTGAAAATAGAACCAAGATCAAATAAACAATGCATGCAAGACACCAAACTTAAAATAAGACTCTAGACTCAACAAGAAACATAAAGTATTTTTGGTTTTTATGGTTTTGTAAAATTTTTTGGATTTTTTCGAAAATTAAGTGAAAAAAAAGAAAATAAAGGTATCAAAATTCTTAATGAGAATTCCAGGAATCATGCAATGTTAGTCTAAAGCTTTAGTCTAAAGAAATTAGACATGGCTAGCCAAGCTTCAGCAGGACATTGCATTCAAGAGCTAAATTGATGAGAATCAATCAGCTTTGATGATGATAAGAACATCACCTTGAAACACTAGAATTCATTCTTAAGAACTCTGAAGATAAATACCTAATCTAAGCAACAAGATGAACCGTCAGTTGTCCAAACTCAACAATCCCCGGCAACGGCGCCAAAAACTTGGAGCACGGAATTGTGATCATCAATGGCGCCATCAACATGGTACGCTCATTGCAATCTCAACTCTCTATCACAACTCCGCACAACTAACCAGCAAGTGCACTGGGTCGTCCAAGTAATAAACCTTACGTGAGTAAGGGTCGATCCCACGAAGATTGTTGGTATGAAGCAAGCTATGGTCACCTTGTAAATCTTAGTCAGGCAGACTCAAATGGGTATAGATGATGAATAAAACATAAAGATAAAGATAGAAGTACTTATGTAATTCATTGGTAGGAATTTCAGATAAGCGTATGAAGATGCTTGGTCCCTTCCATCTCTCTGCTTTCCTACTGCCTTCATCCAATCCTTCTTACTCCTTTCCATGGCAAGCTTATGCAAGGGTTTCACTGTTGTCAGTGGCTACCTCCCATCCTCTCAGTGGAAATGTTCAACGCACCCTGTCACGGCACGGCTATCCATCTGTCGGTTCTCGATCAGGCCGGAATAGAATCCAGTGATTCTTTTGCGTCTGTCACTAACGCCCCGCCCTCATGAGTTTGAAGCACGTCACAGTCATTCAATCATTGAATCCTACTCAGAATACCACAGACAAGGTTAGACCTTCCGGATTCTCTTGAATGCCGCCATCAGTTCTTGCCTATACCACGAAGACTCTGATCTCACGGAATGGCTGGCTTGTTTGTCAGGCGAGCACTCGGTTGTCAGGCGATCAACCATGCATCGTGTATCAGGAATCCAAGAGATATTCACCCAATCTAAGGTAGAACGGAGGTGGTTGTCAGTCACACGTTCATAGGTGAGAATGATGATGAGTGTCACGGATCATCACATTCATCAAGTTGAAGAACAAGTGATATCTTGGAACAAGAACAAGCGGAATTGAATAGAAGAACAATAGTAATTGCATTAATACTCGAGGTACAGCAGAGCTCCACACCTTAATCTATGGTGTGTAGAAACTCCACCGTTGAAAATACATAAGAACAAGGTCTAGGCATGGCCGAATGGCCAGCCTCCCAAAGAGGGTTCAATCATAAAAACATGATCAAAAGATCCTAAGATTGAAAGATGAAAATACAATGGTAAAAGGTCCTATATATAGATAACTAGTAGCCTAGGGTGTACAGAGATGAGTAAATGACATAAAAATCCACTTCCGGGCCCACTTGGTGTGTGCTTGGGCTGAGCAATGAAGCATTTTCGTGTAGAGACTCTTCTTGGAGTTAAACGCCAGCTTTTATGCCAGTTTGGGCGTTTAACTCCCATTTTGGTGCCAGTTCCGGCGTTTAACGCTGGAAATTCTGAAGGTGACTTTGAACGCCGGTTTGGGCCATCAAATCTTGAGCAAAGTATGGACTATCATATATTGCTGGAAAGCCCAGGATGTCTACTTTCCATCGCCATTGAGGGCGCGCCAATTGGGCTTCTGTAGCTCCAGAAAATCCACTTCGAGTGCAGGGAGGTCAGAATCCAACAGCATCTGCAGTCCTTTTTAGTCTCTGAATCAGATTTTTGCTCAGGTCCCTCAATTTCAGCCAGAAAATACCTGAAATCACAGAAAAACACACAAACTCATAGTAAAGTCCAGAAAAGTGAATTTTAACTAAAAACTAATAAAAATATACTAAAAACTAACTAGATCATACTAAAAACATACTAAAAACAATGCCAAAAAGCGTACAAATTATCTGCTCATCAGGGATCCACCAGCAAAATGATCCAATGACATCTTTGCTATTTCAGACAGACCATCATAGAATATTCATATGATGCTCCATTCTAGAAACATGTCAGAATGACACCTTTTGGTTAATTGCTTGTATCTTTCCCAAGCTTCATAGAGGGATTCACCTTCCTTCTGTCTGAAGGTTTGGACGTCCACTCTGAGCTTACTCATCTTTTGAGGTGGAAAGAATTTGGTCAAGAAAGCATTGACCAGCTTGTTCCAAGAGTTCAGGCTATCTCTAGGTTGTGAGTCCAACCATGTTCTAGCTCTGTCTCTTACAGCAAAGGGGAAAAGCATAAGTCTGTAGACCTCGGGATCAACCCCATTGGTCTTAACAGTATCACAGATCTGCAAGAATTCAGATAAGAACTGATGAGGATCTTCTGATGGAAGTCCATGAAACTTGCAGTTTTGCTGCATTAGAGAAATTAATTGAGGCTTAAGCTCAAAGTTGTTTGCTCCAATGGCAGGAATTGAGATGCTTCTTCCATAGAAGATGAAAGTTGGTGCAGCATAGTCACCAAGCTTCTTTCTTGCATCTTTGGCATTGTTATTATTTTCGGCTGCCATGTCTTCTTCTTTTCCGAAAATTTCTGTCAGGTCCTCTCCAGAGAGTTGTGCTTTAGCTTCTCTTAGCTTCCTCTTCAGAATCCTTTCAGGTTCAGGATCAGCTTTAACAAGAATATCTTTATCCCTGCTCCTGCTCATATGAAAAAGAAGAGGAATCCTCTATGTCACAGTATTGAGATTCCTTTATGTGAGTAGAAGAAGAGAAGAAGAGAAGAATGAGGTAGAGAGAAAATAAAGAGAATTCGAACACAGAGAGGGAAAGAGGGTTCGAATTTTAAGAAGGAGAGAAGTGTTAGTAAATAAATAAATAAATAAAAAGAGATAAGAAGAAAAATTAAAAAATATTAAAAGAAATAAAATTAGAATTTTGTACTTTCTCATTCACTCCACACTTGTTACTCGGTTCCATACATTCATCCACTAGAATTTCTTGCTTGTGTCATGAACGCGATGAAGCTAAATGATCCAAAGTCTTTGCTAAGGTAGACATGGCGAGCTCTTGCTTTTTCCGGAACTCTTATTATCCTTGAATGAGCATGAGAAGTACGTCTTGTGTGGCTTGATCCATATACGAAGAAGAAGATTGAGGTGATGAAGGTTGACAATCAAGCTCATGAGGGTGGGGATTTGGTTTTGTGTGTAGTGGAGTGATGGTGTGTAAGATTGGTGACAAGAAGGGTAAGTGTTTGGGTTCCGTTGGGGTGCATTGTGGTGATTGTGTAAAAAAGTCATTAAGAAAATATAAACTAAAGCCTACTAACCAGAGCAAACAAACAACCAAAAAGTGCTATTTACACTATTAACATATTTACAACAACCAAAAACATAACACCAATTGCGCATCCCCGGCAACGGCGCCAAAAACTTGATGCGGGAAAATTCGTCAGTAAATAATTCCTTCTCGGTAAAGGAGAGATATAACCTTGTTGCAAGTTTAGCTCTCAACCAACGAGTAATGCCCGATCAAAGTTTAGAATTCTAATTAAAACTGAGAGTAGTTAAACCTCGGGTCGTTCTCCCTAGGAATGCAATTGAAGTGTTACTTCCTTGGTTATGAAGGCAAAAAAAAGGGGATTTTCGAGCAAGAAATTAAAGATTAAAAGAACTAAGAAATCAAAGAACTAAGTAATAATAAAAATTGTAATTAATGCAAGTAAAAGGAAACAAGATCAAAAATAGTGAAAATGCATAAAAAGGGGGCCTTGATCAACCCCAACCATCGAGGGGTAAGTCAAGCAAGCATAATTGACCTTAATCCATAAGTCATAACCAACTTACCAAACTAGTTGACAAAAGGCTAGCGTCAATGGAAACAAGAGTCAACCAACTACCCAAGAACTACCACTAAATGTCGGACATTGTGACTCTAGTATCCTAGGAACTCAAACCCCAAGTCAAGGTGTGAAAATCTACTCGAAACTCAAAGTTGGCATTTTCACAAATACCTTGTGTGCATAAAAGTAAAGTATGGAAAATTACAAAGAAAAATAGAAAACTATAACCAACTATCAACAAAACCAAATATAAACAAACAATCAAACATAAATGAGGTATGAAACATAAAATTCGTTGATCAAAACTTCAAGAACTAAAAATTGCAAATATAAACAAAGTGCTTGAACCAAGAAGGAAATGAAAATAAAGACAATGTAATTAAGAGAAAATTAGGAGTACTTACAAAAGAGTTGATCAACATCCAAAATTAAAGCTTGCTATAAAATGCTACAATTGAAATTGCATAAACTCTAAGAGAGCAATGCTACACTACTCATACTCCTATGGAAGCTTCCTATACTACTACTACTAAAATAAAAGTGAGCTCCCTTTGCTAGGTATTGATTCTCCCCTTATATAGCACTTCAATTCAGCAATTCAGCCTTCCAAAATGGGCCAAAAGCCCCCAAAATACGAGTTGCACGTGTTTCATTAATGAAATCACGTGTTGGGACCTGTGCGGACGCACAGACATGTGCGTCCGCACACTCGGCTGAAAATCCTCCTGTGCGTACGCACGGATACTTGTGCGCACGCGCACATAGAAATCCTCGCTTGTGCGTACGCACGCCGGGTTGTGCGCATGCACACTTCGCTGTGTGTGCTTTTCCTTGTTTTCTTAATGTTTTCTCCATTGTACATGCTTTCTTCCACTTTTTCCCATCCATTCTTGCCTTCAAGGCCAGAAATCACTCACAAACCATATCACCGTATCGAATCACATAAAGTGGGATTAATTTGCTCTATTAAAGCACAAAATTGCATGTTTCCATATTCAGGATCAAATTAGGGATCAAACACAAAAGTATGCTATTTAGGTGCTTAAGTGTGAGATTATATACTAGAATCCATTCAGATCAAAGCAAAATATATCAGAAAATATGGACTCATCAAACTACCTTCCACTTCCACTCCTCAAGCCTCAAGTTCTAGTGCTATTCCTTTACAACCTCTACCCAATCCCAAGGGTCGCATCAATGCCATTACCTTGAGATCCGGAACACAATTGCAAGAAAGGAAGAAAAAGGAATCAAGTCCTATAATAGTAACTCAAGATGTGGAGGGAATTGAGATAGAAGAAGTTGAAGAGGAAGAAGAGACAAGTAGTAGTTGAAGATGAAATCTCCCAACCAACAAATGAAGTCTCCAAAGATGATAAGGCCTTAGAAGAGGAAATCGCTCAACCAATCCCATTTCCAACATTAGCAAGGAAAGCTAGGAAGCGTGTAGAACTTGACCCCAAAATGGTGGAGATGTTCAAGAAAGTTGAGGTAACTATTCCTCTCTTTGATGCTATCCATCAAGTAGCTAAATATGCAAAATTTATCAAGGATTTATGTATGAACAAAGATAGAATCCATTGGTTAGAAACTATTCCATTGGGGAGTTCTATTTCGGCTTTGATGGGAGCATTGCTCGAGAAGTGTGATGATCAAACCCCATGCATGGTTACTTGTACCGTAGATGGAGGTCAATTTCTTGATTGTATGTGTGATCTCGGTGCATGCATTAGTATTATGCCTCTTTCCATTTATCATTTATTGAAGCTACCACCGTTGAGGCGGTTGGTGGCTAGGTTTGTCTTAGCGGATAAGAGCATAATAACCATGACGGGTGTGGCGGAAGATGTATTGGTGAACATAAAAGGTTTGGTATTCCCAATTGATTTTTACGTCCTTGAGATGCCATCAAGTGAAGCCGAGAGGACATCATCTATCCTACTTGGGAGGCCATTTTTGAGGACCTCTAGATTCAAGTTGGATTCCTATTTGGGAACCTACTCATTTGAGATAGATGGGAGAGTCGTGAGTTTTAGCTTAGAAGAAGCCATGAAGCACCCACCGGAGAACTATTCCATATTCCGGTGTGACCTAATTGACAACATTGTGGCCGAAGTGCATTATGCAAAGTTAGATGAGAAGCATATGATTGAAGAAGTAAGTGAAGACCCAAGTGAAGTGAACACATTACCCCATCTGGATCCTCTAGAAGTTCAAGTGTCAAGTCAAGGCCAAAAGCTAGAATTGAAGCCACTATCGCCCCACCTAAAATACTCATACCTTGATGAAACCCACAAGTTCCCAGTAATTGTTGCAAGGGAACTCACTCCTCCACAAGAAGAAAAGTTGCTATATGTTTTGAGGAAGAATAAAAGGAAAATATGGTGGAGCTTGGCGGATCTAGTGGGAATAAGCCCCCAAGTATGCGAGCACCGAATATTCCTAGAGGAAGGAGCTAGACCCGTTCGACAACCTCAAAGGCGACTCAATCCTACCATTCTAGAGGTTGTGAAAAAAGAGGTTACCCGATTATTAGAAGTGGACATCATCTACCCCATCTCGGATAATGAATGGGTGAGTCCCATTCAAGTTGTGCCAAAGAAGTCCTGGGTGGCCACAATAAAAAATGAGAGCGGAGAGCTTATAGCGACAAGGGTGCAAAATTCTTGGCAGGTGATGCGTGAGCATCTTTCCTATCTTTTCCTAGTGAATTTGCACTTAAACTTTTGAGTTTAATAAAGAATTAATTATCTTTTAGCCAATATGGATGCTACTTTGAGTCATTTTCAATTTTGTTTATTTTAGGTAGCATTCGGTGGAATTTGATGGAGTTTCTACAGCACGAGAATCAAAAGAGATGGCTGCGAGGAGCGACGTGCACGCGTGCTTGACACGTGTGCGTGAATTGGAGGTATCCATGGCGACACGTCCGCGTGACAGACGCGCACGTGTGAATTGAGGATTTGCTCAATGACGCGTCCGCGTGACCGATGCGTCTGCGTGACTTGCGAAAAAGACCAGCGACGCGTCCGCGTGACTGACGTGTACGCGTGACATGCTCTACGTGCAGAAAAATGCAGAAAAATGCTGGGGGCAATTTCTGGGATGTTTTGACCCAGTTTCCAGCCCAGAAAACACAGATTAGAAGCTGCAGAATGGACAAATCAAGTGGTTTCCACCCATCAGCTAAAGACTTGTTAATTAATTCGAATTTAAATTCAAATCTGATTTTTAGGAAAAGATATTATTTTTAATTTTAGATAATTAGATTTTAAATTTATGAGGATTAGTTATAAATAAGAATTTAGATGCCATCAGATGGTAACACTGTACATTTTACCAGAATCCTAGTTTTCTTCTCTGAACCATGAGCAACTAATCCTTCATTGTTAAGGTTAGGAGCTCTGTCTATTTGTATGGATTGATTCGTTTGATCTTTCTAATTTAATCCATGTTTTGATTTATATTTCAATAATTGTTTTCGTTCTTTATTTTATGAATATTGGGTGGAACGGATGTATGACCCATGTTCTAATTGAATTCTTGTAAAACTTGGAAAAGCTCTTTACTTGAACAACAACTTGAAAACATATTATCCTAGATTTCTAATTGTTTGTATTTAACGGGATACGTGACATCTAATCACCTTATTTGTGGATAATTAGGATTTTTGTAGCATATAAACTGGAACTTGATCATCACCCTTTAATTGGAATTAATTGACCAAGGAATTGGCAGTTAATGAATTTTAGAGGAGACTAGGAAGGTCTAAGGAATTAGGGTCTAGTCACATATAGTTTGCCATGAATTAAATCTTGCATAATTAAATTAGTTAGTAAGAAAAGTCAATTTAGAAAAATAGATAACTCTGAAACCTTAACTGTTTTCTCAATATTTTATTTCCAACTTATTTATCTGCCTGTCTTTAATATTCTAAATTTACTGTTAATGCTTTTGAACTTCCAAACACTATTTTCTATTTGCCTGACCAAGCCTATCACTCAATAATTGGTGCTTGATCCATCAATCCTCGTGGGATCGACCCTTACTCACGTAAGGTATTACTTGGACGACCCGGTGCACTTGCCGGTTAGTTTGTGGGTTGTAAAATACCGCACCATGTTTTTTGGCATCGTTGTAGTATAGTGGTGAGTATTCCCTCCTGTCACGTGGGTGACCCGGGGATTGACTGTGATTAACAACTATTAGTTATTTGATTGCTTTAATTAGGCGTTTTATTTTTAATTTTATTAAAATCTATTTTTAAAAAAAAATTTCGAAATGTATATATATATATATATATATATATATATATATATATATGATTTATTTAAATTTTTTTCCTCTTAATTTTTGAAATTAAGTTTGGTGTCCCCGTAGTAATTTTTCTCTAAAAAAAATTTATGTTTTGTCTTTTTTACTTTCCTGTTTACCACATGGTGTGTTTAATTCTTTTTGATGTTTTGTGCTAAGGAAAAATAATGGAGAGAGATCACATGGGTTACTACTCACACCCCGAGTAATGATTCATATTATGGTGGATGGAGGAACTATCCAAATTTTGGTTGGCAAAGTCAAAACCAAAGGAACTTCAATACTCCATATTCCAACTATCAAGAGCTACCACCTCCATATTCATATCAAGAACCACCATTTCCATATTTATACCAAAAACCACCACCTCTCTACCCATACCAAGAACAATCCTCTTTTTACACTTATCAAGAACCAGCATCTCCTTCTTATGCATATCCAGAGCCACCATCTCCTTATTCATCTCAAATACCATCAGATCTTGAGCTTCTCATGAAAGAATGCCTACATCATATAAAGACAAGTGTCAAAAATATAGAGAATTATGTGCAGACGATGATCAAGAACCAGGAAAGAGAAAAAGCAAATTTCTTCCCAAGAGATACAATGCAAGATCCTAAAGAAAAAAATGAAGAAACCAATCAAAGGAGTTTATACTTTAGTGAATTAGAGAACTTTCCACGCTCACATATGGAATAAAAGGAAGATGCACAACCTTCCATGCCCTTGGTAAGCAATGAAGAAGAGATTGCCCATGGCACGCGGACGCGTGCCTGACGCGAACGCGTCATCAAGAAAATCTCGCAACCCACGCGTACGCGTCACCTACGCCGCACAACTACACTTGTTCGCCACGCAGTTTTCACTTTTTCTCTCTCCCAATCCTAATTCTCTCTTGTTCTTTTATCTTTATATTGTTCTTTCCTCTCACTATTTGTTTTTATTTTCAGTTCTTCTTTGCTTGAGGATAAGCAAACCTTTAAGTTTGGTGTTGACGCTGCTCTTATGGGTTTTCTGGCACAAAAGGGAGGTGAATCATCTTCACGGAGGAGTACAACCTGAAGAATAAAACGATCACTAGGATAACTAAGGTGGTTGAGTTCCTTTCATATTTTTTTCCTCCCCTCTTTTTCTATGATATGTTCCGGTTTTTTGCTATTTTGCTATGTCTATTGCATGATCCTTTATTAGTGAGAATCCTAGGTCTAGTTTAGTTTTCCCTTAAATGCTTTAATTCTGAAAAGATGTCTCATGTATTACTCACTGAACTTGAATTCAAATAAAAAAAAATACAAAAGTGATGTATTGCATGAGAAATTGAGTTCAATTTTAAGAGTAGTCTTATTTACATAAATGCGGTGGTATTAATTGTAATTTTGAATGCATATTTGAATCAAGGGATGTTGATGTATAAGGAACAGGAATTTAGAGAATTATTATGACTTCTCTAAAATAAACAAAAATTTAATCCTTGAAGCAAAAGAAACAGCAAAAGAACAAAAAAATTAAATAATAAATAAATAAATAATAATAAAAGCAAGGTTCAACGCTCTGAGCATCAATGACTAGGGAGGTAAGACATGATTAAAAGCTCAAAGAGTTGTTTCCTTAGTTATATGCTTGTGGTGTGATTGTGTCAAGTAATCCTTGAGACAGAACACATAGAGTCGAGACCAAGTGTGTTTAACAGAGTATGCCAAAGGCTTTGAGCACAACTATCTGGGAGTAACTGAAAGAAAAATCACGACTCAAAGAAGTCCCCCAGTTAAGTGCTTGTGGTGTTTCTGTGTCAAGTAATCCTTGAGACAAAACATTTAAATTCACAGCTAGGCTCAAGGTGCAAAGCACTAACGAAAAAAATAAATTAAAGTCAATTTTGTTGTGTTCAAGGATTAAACTGAAATGTAAAGATAAGAGAATTCATAATATTATCCGGATTCTAATTCCAAATGACAATGACATCCTCCTGGTTCAAAGGAGAGTGAGATGCCAAACCTATTCAGGATTATAGTTATAAATCCCACTATAAAAAGAGACATTAGCTTAATCGAATTATCATTCTCATGCAAATTCACATCCTAAGCTTATACTAGTTTTGGTTGCTTGAGGACAAGCAACATTTTAAGTTTGGTGTTGTGATGCGTGAGCATCTTTCTTATCTTTTCCTAGTAAAGTTGCACTTAAATTGTTGAGTTTAATAAAGAATTAATTATCTTTTAGCCAATATGGATGCTACTTTGAGTCTTTTGCAATTTTGTTTATTTTAGGTAGCATTCGGCGGAATTTGGTGGAGTTTCAACAGCACGAGAATCAAAGGAGATGACTGCGAAGAGCGACGCGCACGCGTGCCTGACCTGTGCGCGTGAATTGGAGGTATCCATGGCGACGCATCCACGTGACTGACGTGCACGCGTGAATTGAGGATTTGATCAATGATGCGTCCGCGTGACCGACGCGTCTGCGTGACTTGCGAAGAAGACCAGCGACACGTCCGCGTGATTGACGCATACGCGTGACATGCGCCACGTGCAGAAAAATGCTGGGGGCGATTTCTGGGCTGTTTTGACCCAGTTTCCAACCCAGAAAACACAGATTAGAAGCTGCATAATGAACAAATTAAGTGGTCCCCACCCATCAGCTGAAGACTTGTTAATTAATTCGAATTTAAATTCAAATTTGATTTTTAGGAAAAGATATTATTTTTAATTTTAGATAATTCGATTTTAAATTTATGAGGATTACTTATAAATAGGAATTTAGATGCCTTCAGATGGTAACACTGTACATTTTACCAGAATCCTAGTTTTCTTCTCTAAACCATGAGAAACTAATCCTTCATTGTTAAGGTTAGGAGCTATGTCTATTTGTATGGATTGATTCGTTTGATCTTTCTAATTTAATCCATGTTTTGATTTATATTTCAATAATTGTTTTCGTTCTTTATTTTATGAATATTGGGTGGAACGAAAGTATGACCCATGCTCTAATTGAGTTCTTGTAAAACTTGAAAAAGCTCTTTACTTGAACAACAGCTTGAAAACATATTATCCAAAATTTCTAATTGTTTGTATTTAACAGAATACGTGACATATAATCCCCTTATTTGTGGATAATTAGGATTTTGGTGGCATATAAACTGAAACTTGATCATCACCCTTTAATTGAAATTAATTGACTAAGGAATTGGCAGTTAATAAATTTTAGAGGAGACTAGGAAGGTCTAAGGAATTAGGGTCTAGTCACATATAGTTTGCCATGAATTAAATCTTGCATAATTAAATTAGTTAGTAAGAAAAGTCAATCCAGAAAAATAGATAACTCTGAAACCTTAACTATTTTCTTAATATTTTATTCCCAACTTATTTATCTGCCTGTCTTTAATATTCTGAATTTACTGTTAATACTTTTGAACTTCCAAACACTATTTTCTATTTTCCTGACTAAGCCTATCACTCAATAATTGGTGCTTGATCCATCAATCCTCATGGGATCGACCCTTACTCATGTAAGGTATTACTTGGACGACCCGATGCACTTACCGATTAGTTTGTAGGTCGTAAAATACTGCACCAGCGGGTGTGCATTGACTACCGAAGGTTGAACACGACCACTAAAAAGGATCATTTTCTACTACCGTTTATCGATCAAATGTTTGATCGGCTATCCGGTAAATCTCATTATTGTTTTCTAGATGGTTATTCGGGGTACTTCCAAATACACATTGCTCTAGAGGACCAAGAAAAAACAACATTTACTTGCCCCTTTGGAACTTATGCCTATAAGTGTATGCCATTCGGCTTATGCAATGCACCGGCAACTTTCTAAAGGTGCACGATGAGCATATTTGTGGACTTCCTAGAGCAATGTATGGAAGTGTTCATGGATGACTTTAGCGTATATGGTGATTCTTTTGATCATTTCTTGGCTAATCTTGAAAAAGTCTTGGAAAGATGCACTAAATCAAACCTTGTCTTAAATTTTGAAAAGTGTCATTTTATGGTTAGGCAAGGCATTGTTTTAGGACATATTGTTTCCAAAAATGGTATTTCCGTAGATCCCGCAAAGATCAATATTTTATCTAGCTTGCCTTACCCCTCCTCCGAGAGGGAAGTCCATTCGTTCCTTGGACATGCAGGATTTTACCGAAGGTTTATCAAGGACTTTAGTAAGGTAGCTTTACCACTGTCTCGATTGTTGCAAAAAGACATTGAGTTTGATCTAAGAAAGGAGTGCATGGAGGTTTTTGACAAGCTCAAGGTAGCATTGACCCAAGCTCCCATTGTGAGAGGGCCGGATTGGAGTCAGCCATTCGAAATAATGTGTGACGCTTCAAACTATGCAGTGGGGGCCGCGTTAGCACAATGCGAGGGTAAGAATTCATATGTCATAGCCTATGCATAAAAAATACTAGATGGAGCCCAATCCAACTACACTACTACCAAAAAAGAACTCTTGGCTATTGTTTTCTCTTTGGATAAATTTCGAGCTTACTTTCTTGGTTCTAAGGTAGTAGTGTATTTGGATCATGCGGCGTGATGAGCGGATAATTTGTACGCTTTTTGGCATTGTTTTTAGTATGTTTTTAGTATGATCTAGTTAGTTTTTAGTATATTTTTATTAGTTTTTAGTTAAAAATTCACTTTTCTGGACTTTACTATGAGTTTGTGTGTTTTTCTGTGATTTCAGGTATTTTCTGGCTGAAATTGAGGGTCCTGAGCAAAAATCTGATTCAGAGACTGAAAAGGACTGCAGATGCTGTTGGATTCTGACCTCCCTGCACTCGAAGTGGATTTTCTGGAGCTACAGAAGCCCAATTGGCGCGCTCTCAACGGCATTGGACAGTAGACATCCTGGGCTTTCCAGCAATGTATAATAGTCCATACTTTGCCCGAGATTTGATGGCCCAAACCGGCGTTGCAAATCAGCCTCAGAATTTCCAGCGTTTAACGCTGGAACTGGCATAAAACTTGGAGTTAAACGCCCAAACTGGCATAAAAGCTGGCGTTTAACTCCAGAAAAGGTCTCTACACGAAAATGCTTCATTGCTCAGCCCAAGCACACACTAAGTGGACCCAGAAGTGGATTTTTACGTCATTTACTCATTTCTGTACACCTTAGGTTACTAGTTTACTATTAATAGGATCTTTTGACATTGTATCTGGACCTCATGACACTTTACACGTTTCTTTGTGTACCTTCCACGGCATGAGTCTCTAAACCCCATGGTTGGGGGTGAGGAGCTCTGCTGTGTCTTGATGGAGTAATGCAATTACTACTGTTTCTTATTCAATCATGCTTGCTTCCGTTCTAAGATATCACTTGTTCTTAACCCGGATGAATGTGATGACCCGTGACACTCATCATATTCTCAACTATGAACGCGTGCCTGACAACCACCTCCGTTCTACTTTAGATTGAGTAGATATCTCTTGGATTCTTTAATCAGAATCTTCGTGGTATAAGCTAGAACTGATGGCGGCATTCAAGAGAATCCGGAAGGTCTAAACCTTGTCTGTGGTATTCTGAGTAGGATTCAATGATTGAATGACTGTGACGAGCTTCAAACTCCTGAAGGCGGGGCGTTAGTGACAGACGCAAAAGAATCACTGGATTCTATTCCGGCCTGATTGAGAACCGACAGATGGATAGCCGTGCCGTGACAGGGTGCGTTGAACATTTCCACTGAGAGGATGGGAGGTAGCCACTGACAACGGTGAAACCCTTGCATACAGCTTGCCATGGAAGGAGCCTTGCATGCTTGAAGAAGAAGACAATAGGAAAGCAGAGATTCAGAAGACAGAGCATCTCCAAAACCTCAACCTATTCTCCATTACTGCAAAACAAGTAATCATTTCATGTTCTTTTGCTGTTCACAATCAATCCTGATAATTTCTGATATCCTGACTAAGATTTACAAGATAACCATAGCTTGCTTCAATCCGACAATCTCCGTGGGATCGACCCTTGCTCACGCAAGGTATTACTTGGACGACCCAGTGCACTTGCTGGTTAGTTGTGCGGAGTTGCAAAAGTGTGATTGCAATTTCGTGCACCAAGTTTTTGGCGCCGTTGCCGGGGATTGTTCGAGTTTGGACAACTGACGGCTTATCTTGTTGCTTAGATTAGGACTGTTTTGTTTTTATTGGTTTAGAGTCTTTTAGTTGAGTCTAGTTTCAAATTTTAAGTTTGGTGTCAATTGCATGCTTTTGCTTTTCTTTTAATTTTCGATTTTGCATATCCTTAGTCCCTTTTTGATCCGTAAAAAATTCTAAGTTTGGTGTCCTCTTTGTGTTTTTCTCTTAAAAATTTTCAAAAAAAATTGTGTTTGATTTTCTAAAAATTTTAAGTTTGGTGTCATTTTGTTGTTTTTCTCTTTCCTCTTTTCAAAAATCAAATCTTTTTCATAAAAATTTTTCAATCATATCTTTCTAATTGCTAACCTCAAAATCTTTTTAATTAACTACTTGATTCAGTTTTCAATTTGCTTTGATCTTATTTTCTTTTAATTTTCGAATTTTTATTTTATTTTACTTTTGTTTTATTTTATTTTATTTTTTCGGTTAATTCAAAAAAAAAAAAAGAAAAAAAATTTATTTTTCTACTTGCAATCCATATCATTCCCTTTATCCGTCATGGACCTAAGTGAGATTGATCAGTCCAGAAGGACTCTGGGGTCATATGCTAACCCTATTACAGCTGCATATGGGAGTAGCATCTGTACACCTCCCATCAAAGCAAGCAGCTTTGAGCTAAACCCTCAACTCATTATCATAGTGCAGCAAAATTGCCAGTATTCCGGTCTTCCACAGGAAGAACCTACTGAATTTCTGGCACAGTTCTTACAAATTGCTGACACAGTACATGATAAAGAGGTGGATCAGGATGTCTACAGACTATTACTGTTTCCATTTGCTGTAAAAGATCAAGCTAAAAGGTGGTTGAATAACCAACCTACAGCAAGCATAAAGACATGGAAATAGTTATCAGACAAATTCCTGAATTATTTTTACCCTCCAAAGAGGATGACACAGCTAAGGCTGGACATCCAAGGCTTTAAACAAGAGGATAATGAATCCCTTTATAATGCCAGGGAGAGGTATAGAGGTATGCTAAGAAAATGCCCCTCTGAAATGTTTTCAGAGTGGGTACAGTTAGACATCTTCTACTATGGGCTTACAGAAAAAGCTCAGATGTCTTTAGACCACTCAGCTGGTGGATCTATACACATGAGGAAGACAATTGAAGAGGCTCAAGAGCTTATAGACACTGTTGCTAGAAACCAATATTTATACTCTAGCAATGAGTTCTCTCCAAAAGAGGAAATCATGGCAGTAGTCACTGATCCTAATCTTCAAGAACAGATGATTGAGCTTAATCAACAATTGCTCCTGATGACAGAACAGTTAGCAGAATTTAAAGAGATGCTCCATGAAACTAAAGTTGCTAACAAGAACATAGAACTGCAGTTGAATCAAGCAAAACAGCAAATATCTAAACAGATAACAGAGGAATGTCAAGCAGTTCAACTGAGGAGTGGGAAGACACTGAATACCACTGCTCAAAAGAGCAAAAAGCCAAACAAGGAACAATTGACAGAGGATAACCAAACCACTGTTCAAAATCCCTCTGAGGACAGTAAGAGCCCAGAGAGGAATGTTATTGGCGTTCAAACGCCAGAAAGGGAAGGAAAGCTGGCGTTAAACGCCCATTCCTTGCCCAGTTCTGGCGTTCAAACGCCAAAAAAGGGGGAAAAGTTGGCGTTTAACGCCCATTTTCCACCCAATCCTGGCGTTCAGACGCCAAGGGAGGATCAGACACCTGAGAGTGCTGACAGTAATCCCTCTAAAAAGGATTCTTCAACCACTTCTGTAAGGAACAAGCCTGCAGCAACTAAGGTTGAAGAATATAAAGCCAAGATGCCTTATCCTCAGAAACTCCGCCAAGCGGAGCAGGATAAGCAATTTGCCCGCTTTGCAGATTATCTAAGGACTCTTGAAATAAAGATTCCGTTTGCAGAGGCACTTGAGCAAATACCTTCTTATGCTAAGTTCATGAAAGAGATCTTAAGTCATAAGAAGGATTGGAGAGAAACTGAAAAAGTATTTCTCACTGAAGAATGCAGTGCAGTCATTCTGAAAAGCTTACCAGAAAAGCTTCAAGATCCAGGAAGCTTTATGATACCATGCACATTAGAAGGCGCTTGCACCAAGACAGCCCTATGTGATCTTGGAGCAAGCATCAATCTAATACCTGCATCCACTATCAGAAAGCTTGGGTTGACTGGAGAAGTCAAACCAACCCGGATATGCCTCCAACTTGCTGATGGCTCCATTAAATATCCATCAGGCATAATTGAGGACATGATTGTCAAGGTTGGGCCATTTGCCTTTCCCACTGACTTTGTAGTGCTGGAAATGGAGGAGCACAAGAGTGCAACTTTTATTCTAGGAAGACCTTTCCTAGCAACTCGACGAACTCTCATTGATGTACAAAAAGGGGAAATAACCCTGAGAGTCAATGAGGATGAGTTCAAGTTGAATGTTGTCAAAGCTATGCAGCATCCAGACACATCAAATGACTGCATGAGCACTGATATTATTGACTCTTTGGTGGAGGAGGTCAATATGACTGAAAGTCTTGAATCAGAGCTAGACGACATCTTTAAAGATGTTCAGCCTGATCTGGAGGAACTAAAGGAAATAAAAGAAATTCTGAAAATTCCTCAGGAAGAAGATAAGCCTCCTAAACCAGAGCTCAAGCCACTACCACCATCCCTGAAATATGCATTTCTGGGAGAAGGTGACACTTTTCCAGTGATCATAAGCTCTGCTCTAAATCCACAGGAAGAGGAAGCACTAATTCAAGTGCTAAGGACACACAAGACAGCTCTTGGGTGGTCCATAAGTGATCTTAAGGGCATTAGCCCAGCAAGATGCATGCACAAGATCCTATTGGAGGATGATGCTAAGCCAGTGGTTCAACCACAAAGGCGGCTAAATCCAGCCATGAAGGAGGTGGTGCAGAAAGAGGTCACTAAGTTACTAGAGGCTGGGATTATTTATCCTATTTCTGATAGCCCCTGGGTGAGCCCTGTCCAGGTTGTCCCTAAGAAGGGAGGCATGACAGTGATTCATAATGAAAAGAATGAACTAGTTCCTACAAGAACAGTTACAGGGTGGCGCATGTGTATTGACTACAGAAGGCTCAATACAGTCACCAGAAAGGATCATTTTCCTTTACCATTCATAGACCAGATGCTAGAGAGACTAGCAGGTCATGAATACTACTGTTTTTTGGACGGCTACTCAGGTTACAACCAAATTGCAGTAGATCCTCAG
Source organism: Arachis stenosperma (assembly GCF_014773155.1). Taxonomy (NCBI): domain Eukaryota; kingdom Viridiplantae; phylum Streptophyta; class Magnoliopsida; order Fabales; family Fabaceae; genus Arachis; species Arachis stenosperma. The sequence continues at coordinate 69,916,986 of NC_080377.1, read as the reverse complement.
GACCAAGAGAAAACAGCATTTACATGTCCTTCTGGAGTATTTGCCTACAGAAGGATGCCTTTTGGTCTGTGTAATGCACCTGCAACCTTTCAGAGGTGCATGCTCTCTATTTTCTCAGATATGGTAGAGAAATTTCTGGAAGTCTTCATGGATGACTTTTCAGTATTTGGAGACTCATTCAACTCCTGCCTTAACCATCTAGCACTTGTTCTGAAAAGATGCCAAGAGACCAACCTAGTTTTAAACTGGGAAAAATGTCACTTTATGGTGACTGAAGGTATTGTCCTTGGGCATAAAATTTCAAACAAAGGAATAGAGGTGGATCAAGCTAAAGTTGAGGTAATTGAAAAATTACCACCACCTGCCAATGTTAAGGCAATCAGAAGCTTTCTTGGGCATGCAGAATTCTACAGAAGGTTTATAAGGGATTTTTCAAAAATTGCCAAACCTCTAAGTAATCTGCTAGCTGCTGACACCCCATTTATCTTTGATAATGAGTGTCTGCAGGCGTTTGAGACTCTGAAAGCTAAGCTGGTCACAGCACTAGTCATCTCTGCACCAGACTGGACATTACCATTTGAACTAATGTGTGATGCCAGTGACCATGCCATTGGTGCAGTACTGGGACAAAGGCATGGTAAGCTTCTGCACGTCATTTATTATGGCAGCCGTATTCTAAATGATGCACAGAAGAACTACACAACCACAGAAAAGGAGTTACTTGCAGTGGTTTATGTCATTGACAAGTTCAGATCTTATTTAGTAGGATCAAAAGTGATTGTGTACACTGACCATGCTGCTCTTAAATATCTACTCACAAAGCAGGATTCAAAACCCAGGCTCATAAGATGGGTATTGCTTCTGCAAGAGTTTGATATAGAAATAAGAGACAGAAAAGGGACAGAGAATCAAGTGGCTGATCACCTGTCCCGGATAGAACCAGTAGAAGGAGCATCCCTCCCTCCTACTGAGATCTCTGAAACCTTTCCGGATGAGCAATTGTTTGCTATTCAGGAAGCTCCGTGGCTTGCAGACAATGCAAACTATAAGACTCAAGGTTCTCCTTCTGTAACCATGGAGAGGAAGCATAAAGAGCTTCTCTCAAATCAGAGTCAAACAGAGCCCCCACAGTCAAACTCTAAGTTTAGTGTTGGGAGGCCACCACCAACTTCTAAGTTTGGTGTTGAACCCCCACATTCAAACTCTAAGTTTGGTGTTGGGAGGTTCCAACATTGCTCTGAACATCTGTGAGGCTCCATGAGAGCCCACTGTCAAGCTATTGACATTAAAGAAGCGCTTGTTGGGAGGCAACCCAATATTATATTTATTATTTTCCTTTGTTATTTTATGTTTTCTATAGGTTGATGATCATGGAAAGTCACAAATTCAATTGAAAAAGCAGAAACAGAATGTAAAACAGGAAGAAAAACAGCTCACCCTGGAGGAAAACCTTGCTGGCGTTACGTTTAAACGCCAGTAAGGGCAGAAAATGGGCGTTTAACGCCCAGTCTGGCACCATTCTGGGCGTTTAACGCCAGAAAGGGGCACCAGACTGGCGTTAAACGCCAGGAATGGGCACCAAGCTGGCGTTAAACGCCAGAAATGGGCACCAGCCCGGCGTTTAACGCCAGGATTGGTAGTAGGAGCATTTTTGCTCGCCACTTGGTGCAGGGATGAATTATCCTTGACACCTCAGGATCTGTGGACCCCACAGGATCTCCACCTACCCCACCACTCTCTGTCTTCTTTCTTCTTTTGCTCGAGGACGAGCAAACCTTCTAAGTTTGGTGTGGTAAAAGCATTGCTTTTTATTTCTCCATAACCATTTATGGCACCTAAGGCCGGAGAAACCTCTAGAAAGAGAAAAGGGAAGCCAAAAGCTTTCACCTCCGAGCCATGGGAGATGGAAAAATTCATCTCAAGGGATGCACTATCCTCCACAAAACTATTGGGAGCAAATTAACACCTCCCTAGGAGAATTGAGTTCCAACATGGGACAACTAAGGGTGGAGCACCAAGAACATTCCATCCTCCTCCATGAAATTAAAAAAGATCATAGAATCATGAGAAAGAGACTTTGAGGAGCTCAATCACTCCATAAGATCTTCAAGAGGAAGAACAAGCCGCCATCACTAAGGTGGACCCGTTCTTTAATTTCCTTGTTCTTTATTTTCTTGTTTTTCGAATTTCATGCTTATGTTTATCCATGTTTGTGTCTTGTGAACATTAGTATCTTAGTGTCTATGCCTTAAAGTTATGAATGTCCTATGAATCCATCACCTTTCTTAAGAAAAATGATTCTTAATTGAAAAAGAGAAGAATTACATGAATTTCAGATTTTATAACAGATTAATTATTTTGATGTGGTGGCAATACTTTTGTTTTCTGAATGTATGCTTGAACAGTGCATGTCTTTTGAATTTGTGGTTCATGAATGTTAAAGTTGTTGGCTCTTGAAAGAATGATGAAAAAGGAGACATGTTACTGAGGATCTGAAAAATCATAAAAAAATGATTCTTGAAGCAAGAAAAAGCAGTGAATACAAAAAAAAAAAAGAAAGAAAAAGAAAGAAATAAAGTTGTGATCCAAGGCAAAAAGAGTGTGCTTAAGAACCCTGGACACCTCTAATTGGGGACTCTAGCAAAGCTGAGTCACAATCTGAAAAGGTTCACCCAATTATGTGTCTGTGGCATGTATGTATCCGGTGGTAATACTGGAAGACAGAGTGCTTTGGGCCACGGCCAAGACTCATAAAGTAGCTGTGTTCAAGAATCATCATACTTAACTAGGAGAATCAATAACACTATCTGGATTCTGAGTTCCTAAAGAAGCCAATCATTCTGAATTTCAAAGGATAGAGTGAGATGCCAAAACTGTTCAGAGGCAAAAAGCTAAAGCCCCGCTCATCTAATAAATACTGATCTTCATAGATGTTTTTGGAGTTCATTGCATATTCTCTTCTCTTTATCTTATTTGATTTTCAGTTGCTTGGGGACAAGCAACAATTTAAGTTTGGTGTTGTGATGAGCGGATAATTTGTACGCTTTTTGGCATTGTTTTTAGTATGTTTTTAGTATGATCTAGTTAGTTTTTAGTATATTTTTATTAGTTTTTAGTTAAAAATTCACTTTTCTGGACTTTACTATGAGTTTGTGTGTTTTTCTGTGATTTCAGGTATTTTCTGGCTGAAATTGAGGGTCCTGAGCAAAAATCTGATTCAGAGACTGAAAAGGACTGCAGATGTTGTTGGATTCTGACCTCCCTACACTCAAAGTGGATTTTCTGGAGCTACAGAAGCCCAATTGGCGCGCTCTCAACGGCATTGGAAAGTATACATCCTGGGCTTTCCAGCAATGTATAATTGTCCATACTTTGCCCGAGATTTGATGGCCCAAACCGGCGTTGCAAATCAGCCTCAGAATTTCCAGCGTTTAACGCTGGAACTGGCATAAAACTTGGAGTTAAACGCCCAAACTGGCATAAAAGCTGGTGTTTAACTCCAGAAAAGGTCTCTACACGAAAATGCTTCATTGCTCAGCCCAAGCACACACTAAGTGGACCCAGAAGTGGATTTTTACGTCATTTACTCATTTCTGTACACCCTAGGTTACTAGTTTACTATTAATAGGATCTTTTGACATTGTATCTGGACCTCATGACACTTTACACGTTTCTTTGTGTACCTTCCACGGCATGAGTCTCTAAACCCCATGGTTGGGGGTGAGGAGCTCTGCTATGTCTTGATGGATTAATGCAATTACTACTGTTTCTTATTCAATCATGCTTGCTTCCGTTCTAAGATATCACTTGTTCTTAACCCGGATGAATGTGATGACCCGTGACACTCATCATATTCTCAACTATGAACGCGTGCCTGACAACCACCTCCGTTCTACTTTAGATTGAGTAGATATCTTTTGGATTCTTTAATCAGAATCTTCGTGGTATAAGCTAGAACTGATGGCGGCATTCAAGAGAATCCGGAAGGTATAAACCTTGTCTGTGGTATTCTGAGTAGGATTCAATGATTGAATGACTATGACGAGCTTCAAACTCCTGAAGGCGGGGCGTTAGTGAAAGACGCAAAAGAATCACTGGATTCTATTCCGGCCTGATTGAGAACCGACAGATGGATAGCCATGCCGTGACAGGGTGCGTTGAACATTTCCACTGAGAGGATGGGAGGTAGCCACTGACAACGGTGAAACCCTTGCATACAGCTTGCCATGGAAGGAGCCTTGCGTGCTTGAAGAAGAAGACAATAGGAAAGCAGAGATTCAGAAGACAGAGCATCTCCAAAACCTCAACCTATTCTCCATTACTGCAAAACAAGTAATCATTTCATGTTCTTTTGCTGTTCACAATCAATCCTGATAATTTCTGATATCCTGACTAAGATTAACAAGATAACCATAGCTTGCTTCAATCCGACAATCTCCGTGGGATCGACCCTTGCTCACGTAAGGTATTACTTGGATGACCCAGTGCACTTGCTGGTTAGTTGTGCGGAGTTGCAAAAGTGTGATTGCAATTTCGTGCACCACGGCGTTAAAGTATTTGTTGCCTAAAAAGGAATCAAAGCCGAGATTGATTAGATGGGTTTTATTGTTGCAAGAATTTGACTTAGAGATCAAAGATAGGAGTGGTTCACAAAACCTAGTGGCGAATCACTTAAGTCGCCTTGAACACACTAAAGGCAACGCCACTCCTATTAATGATTCTTTCCCCTTGGAGGGCATGCATGTAATCTCGGAGGCGATTCCTTGGTATGCACCAATGGCCAATTACTTGGTATCCTACACCTTCCTTCCCAATCTCTCCAAGCATCAAAATGATAAGCTAAAAAGCAAAACCAAATACTATGTATGGGATGACTGGTGCACGAAATTGTGATCACACTTTTCACAACTCCGCACAACTAACCAGCAAGTGCACTGGGTCGTCCAAGTAATAAAACCTTACACGAGTAAGGGTCGATCCCACAGAGATTGTCGGGTTGAAGCAAGCTTTGGTCATCTTGTAAATCTCAGTCAGGCGGATTCAAATGGTTATGAGGTATTGATAATTAAAAGGTAAATAAAACAGAAAATAACATAGAGATACTTATGTAATTCATTGGTGGGAATTTCAGATAAGCGTTTGGAGATGCTTTGTTGCTTTTGAACCTCTGCTTTCCTATTGTCTTCATCCAATCATGCGTCCTCCCTTCCATAGTAAGCTGTATGATCCTCTCAGTGAAAATGGTCTGGCTACAGTTTCTGTACGGCTAATCAACTGTCGGATTTCTCGTCTTGGATGAAAAATAACAGGCACAGCTACCGCATGGCTAATCATCTATCGGTTCTGACTTGTGTCAGAATAGAATCTCTCTATCCTTTTGCACACTGTCACTACGCCCAATAGTCGTGAGTTTGAAGCTCGTCACAGTCATCCCGTCCCAGATCCTACTCGGAATACCACAAATAAGGTTTAGACTTTCTGGATCTCAGGAATGCTGCCAATTGTTTCTAGCCTATAACACGAAGGTTCTAACCTCATGGACTCAGTCCATGGATTAGAGACCCAAGAGATTATACTCCAACTGTCATCCAATGACTACGTTGAAAATCATGTAGACCGCTTATGGTTGTCAGGCACGCGGATCTTGGCTAAGCGAGTAATGAAGATTGTGGGTGATTGTCATGGGTCACCCCCTTCATTCTGACTTAACTGAATTAAAAGAAGAAATAGCCGTGAATTGAAAGAGAAACAATTATACTTGCATTAGTTCATGAAGAACAGCAGAGCTCCTCACCTTAATCTATGAGCTGTAGAAACTCCACCGTAGAAAATACATAAGAGAAGAAGGTCTAGGTATGGCCGAATGGCCAACCTTCCAAGTGGCATAAGATAATTCTCAAAAGCTGCCAACCTTCAAATACAATAGTTAAAAGTGCTATATATACTAAACTAGTTACTAGGGTTTACAGAAAATGAGTAACTAAGTGTAGATAGTGCAGAAATTCACTTCTAGGGCCCACTTGGTGTGTGCTTGGGCTGAAATGTGAAGCTTTCATGTGCATAGGCCATTCTTGGAGTTAAACGCCAGCTTGGATGCCAGTTTGGGTGTTTAACTCCAGTTCTGGTGCCAGTTTCGGCATTTTACGCCAGAAAAAGGTCTCTGGTGGGCGTTTGGACACCAGTTTGGGCCATTAAATCTTGGGCGAAGTATGAACTATTATACATTTCCGGAAAGCCCAAGGTGTCTACTTTCCAACACAATTGAGAGCGCTCCATTTGGGCTTTTGTAGCTCCAGAAAATCCACTTCGAGTACAGGAGGGTCAGAATCCAACAGCATCTGCAGTCCTTTCTCAGCCTCTGAATCATATTTTTGCTCAGGTCCCTCAATTTCAGCCAGAAAATACCTGAAATCACAGAAAAATACACAAACTCATAGTAAAGTCCAAAAATTTGATTTTTGCATAAAAACTAATAAAAATATACTAAAAAGTAACTAAAACATACTAAAAACTACCTAAAAACAATGCCAAAAAGCGTATAAATTATCCGCTCATCACAACACCAAACTTATATTGTGGCTTGTCCCCAAGAAACCAAAAACAAAATAGGACAAAAAGAAGAGAATATACAATAAATTCCAAAACATCAATGAAGCTTAGTTCTAATTAGATGAGAGGGACTAGTAGCTTTTTGCTTCTGAACAGTTTTGGCATCTCACTTTATCCTTTGAAGTTCAGAATGATTGGCATCCATAGGAATTCAGAATTCAGATAGTGTTATTGATTCTTCTAGTTTAGTATGTTGATTCTTGAACACAACTACTTATGAGTCTTGGCCACAAACACATAACTGGGTGAACCTTTTCAGATTGTGACTCAGCTTTGCTAGAGTCCCTAGTTAGAGGTGTCCAGAGTTCTTAAGCACACTCTTTTTGCTTTGGATCACGACTTTAACCACTCAGTCTCAAGCTTTTCACTTGGAGCTTTATGACATAATCACATGGTTAGGGACAGCTTGATTTAGTCGCTTAGGCCAGGATTTTATTCCTTTGGGCCCTCCTATCCATTAATGCTCAAAGCCTTGGATCCTTTTTACCCTTGCCTTTTAGTTTAAAGGGTTACTGGCTTTTAGCTCTTGCCTTTTGGTTTAAAGAGCTATTGGTTTTTTTTGCATGCTTTTTTTTCTTTTTTCTTTATTTTTTGCCATTTTTTCTTTTTTTTTTCGTAAGCTTTGTGTTTTTCACTACTTTTTCTTGCTTCAAGAATCAATTTTATGATTTTTCAGATTATCAATAACATTTCTCCTTTTTCATCATTCTTTCAAGAGTCAACAATTTTAACATTCATAAACTTTACTATAAAAAATATCCACTGTTCAAGCATTGATTCATAAAACAAAATGTATTGCGACCACATCAAAATAATTAAACTAGTTTCAAGATAAAATTCAAAATCCATGTACTTCTTGTTCTTTTGCTAATAGAAACATTTTCATTTAAGAAAGGTGAAGGATTCATGGAACATTCATAGCTTTAAGGCACAGACTCTAAACACTAATGATCATGTAATAAAGACACAAACATAGACAAAACATAAAGCATAAAAACCAAAAAATAGAAAAATAAGAACAAGGAAATTAAAGAACGGATCCATTTTAGTGACGGCGGCTAGTTCTTCCTCTTGAAGATCCTATGGAGTGCTTGAGCTCCTCAATATCTCTTCCTTGCCTTTGTTGCTCCTCCTTCCTGGCTCTTTGCCCCTTTCTAATTTCATGGAGGATAATGGAGTGCTCTTGGTGTTCCTTCATTAGTTGCTCCATGTTGGAACTCAAATCTCCTAAAAAGATGTTGAGTTGCTCCTAATAGTTGTGTGGAGAAAAATGCATCCCTTGAGGCATTGATGCCAGGGCATCTAAGGCCAGTTTCACTGACCTTTTCTTTACTATTTTAAGGTAGTTTCATGCATTTTCTTAGTGAATAAGACAAGTTTTGGATGAAAATACACTCACACCTTGATTCAAGCAACTAGTGTGAACTTTGCATGATTTCAAGAGAATTTTGCTAGAATTTCATGATAAATTGATGATGCATAATCTCATGACTTTGGCTAGAGCTTTGATGCACTTTAATTGTTTGATTCAAGGGCAAAGGAAGCAAGGAAGAACCACGTTAATATTCACGTTAACCTAGTTAACGTGAACACTAACGTGGAATGGTAAAAAGCTTACAACGTTAATAAGAAAAGTGATCACCAATAACACCTGCGAAGCCATCCATAGCTCACGTTACTTGCCACGTTAACTAAGTTAACGTGGTAGTTAACGTAGAAGCAAAAGGAAACTTCAACGTTAAAAGAAAACATGAACACCACTAACGTTGGAGAACTTGGCAATGATCCATGTTAAGAGTCACGTTAACTTAGTCAACGAGAACTCTAACGTGGAAGAGGAAAACAAAAGCCAACGTTAGTGACACCCACTTTTGTCACTAACGTTGGACCAACTAGCATTGCCTACGTTAACTTTCACGTTAAGACCATTAACGTGAAAGTTAACGTGGAGTTGAAATCAAAGAGCCAACGTTAGTGACACTCACCTTTGTCACTAACATTGGAAGATGGCATCACTACTACGTTAAGAGCCACGTTAACTTAGTTAACGTGAGTTCTAACGTAGAGAATTTGGGCATTTGGAGCGTTACTGACAAAGGTGAGTGTCACTAACGCTCTCGAAGGTGAGACACACCCACGTTAAGAGTCACGTTAGCTATACTAACGTGAACTCTAAAGTAGGAACAAAAGGCACCAAGCAACGTTAATGGGAAAAGTGATTCCCAATAACGTTTGCGAAGGGGAATAAGCCAACGTTATTGGGAAAAGTGAGTCCCAATAATGTTGGCCAAAAATTGAGAAGGCAACTGATGAGCGGATAATTTGTACGCTTTTTGGCATTGTTTTTAGTATGTTTTTAGTAGGATTTAGTTAGTTTTTAGTATATTTTTATTAGTTTTTAGTTAAAATTCACTTTTCTGGAATTTACTATGAGTTTGTGTGTTTTTCTGTGATTTCAGGTATTTTCTGGCTGAAATTGAGGGACCTGAGCAAAAATCTGATTCAGAGACTGAAAAGGACTGTAGATGCTGTTGGATTCTGACCTCCCTGCACTAGAAGTGGATTTTCTGGAGCTACAGAAGCCCAATTGGCGCGCTCTTAACGGCGTTGAAAAGTAGACATTCTGGGCTTTCCAGCAATATATGATAGTCCATACTTTGCCCAAGATTTGATGGTCCAAACCGGCGTTCAAAGTCACCCTCAGAATTTCCAGCGTTAAACGCCGGAACTGGCACAAGAATGGGAGTTAAACGCCCAAACTGGCACAAAAGCTGGCGTTTAACTCCAAGAAGAGTCTCTACACGAAAATGCTTCAATGCTCAGCCCAAGCACACACCAAGTGGGCCCGGAAGTGGATTTTTATGTCAATTACTCATCTTTGTAAACCCTAGGCTACTAGTTCTCTATAAGTAGGACCTTTTACTATTGTATTATCATCTTCGGATATCTAGTTCTTAGATCATTGGGAGGCTGGCCTCACGGCCATGCCTAGACCTTGTTCTTATGTATTTTCAACGGTGGAGTTTCTACACACCATAGATTAAGGTGTGGAGCTCTGCTGTACCTCGAGTATTAATGCAATTACTATTATTCTTCTATTCAATTCAGCTTGTTCTTGTTCTAAGATATCACTTGTTCTTCAACTTGATGAATGTGATGATCCGTGACACTCATCATCATTCTCACCTATGAACGTGTGCCTGACAACCACCTCCGTTCTACCTTAGATTGGGTGGATATCTCTTGGATTCCTGATACACGACGCATGGTTGATCGCCTGACAACCGAGCGCTCGCCTGACAACCGAGCCAGCCATTCCGTGCGATCAGAGTCTTCGTGGTATAGGCTAGAACGGATGGCGGCATTCAAGAGAATCCGGAAGGTCTAACCTTGTCTGTGGTATTCTGAGTAGGATTCAATGATTGAATGACTATGACGAGCTTCAAACTCCTGAGGGTTGGGCGTTAGTGACAGACGCAAAAGAATCACTGGATTCTATTTCGGCCTGATTGAGAACCGACAGATGGATAGCCGTGCCGTGACAGGGTGCGTTGAACATTTCCACTGAGAGGATGGGAGGTAGCCACTGACAACGGTGAAACCCTTGCATAAGCTTGCCATGGAAAGGAGTAAGAAGGATTGGATGAAGACAGTAGGAAAGCAGAGAGACGGAAGGGACCAAGCACCTTCATACGCTTATCTGAAATTCCCACCAATGAATTACATAAGTATCTCTATCTTTATCTTTATGTTTTATTCGTATATCACCCATACCCATTTGAGTTTGCCTGACTAAGATTTACAAGGTGACCATAGATTGCTTCATACCAACAATCTCTGTGGGATCGACCCTTACTCGCGTAAGGTTTATTACTTGGATGACCCAGTACACTTGCTGGTTAGTTGTGCGAAGTTGTGTTTATGCCATGGTATTGAACACCAAGTTTTTGGATTCATTACCGGGGATTATTTGAGTTGTAGTGATCACAATTTTGTCCACCAAGTTTTTGGCGCCGTTGCGGGGGATTGTTCGAGTATGGACAACTGACGGTTCATCTTGTTGCTTAGATTAGGTATTTTTTCTTCAGAGTTCTTAAGAATGAATTCTAGAGTTTCATGATGATCTGTTGAAGTCTGGCTGGCTGTGAAGCCATGTCTAATTTTATTGGACCGAGGTTTCAACTTATCATCACAAGAGCTTGTTGATTTCTATCAATCTTGCTGTTGGAGCAGTGATCTGCTAAGGCTTGGCTGGCCATTGGCCATGTCTAGTGTTTTGGACCGAAGCTTTTCTTTGAAAGTTTGGCTGGCTGTGAAGCCATGTCTAATTCCTGGACCGGAGTCTTAGACTAAACATTGCATGATTCCTGGAATTCTCACTAAGAATTTTGATACCTTTATTTTCTTTTTCCACTTAATTTTAGAAAAAAAAATTCAAAAAAATTACAAAATCATAAAATCCAAAATTTTCTTGTTTGAGTCTAGAGTCTCATTTTAAGTTTGGTGTCAATTGCATGTTTCTGTTCTTTTTGCATTCATTCATGTGTCTTAATCGATCTTCAAGTTATTCTTGATGATGTCATTGCTCTGATCTTTGAATTCTATTGACTTGAGTGTTTATGTGTCTCATATGCATTCTCATTTTGTTAGTGTCAGTAGTATACAAACTGCTAAGTTTGGTGTCTTGCATGCATTGTTATTTGATTTTAGTTGCTTTTTGATTATTCCTCATTATTAAAAATCCAAAAATATTTTTAATTTGTGTCTTTTCAAGTCAATAATACAAGGAATTGAAGATTCAGAACATACAGCAGAGGAACTGCACAGAAAATGCTGGGCGTTCAAAATGCCCAGTGAAGAAGACAGACTGGCGTTTAAATGCCAGCCAGGGTGCCTGGCTGGGCGTTTAACGCCCAAAAGGGTAGTGTGGTGGACGAAATTGTGATTCAATTGTTATTCCATTTTGCAAAATTCATTGCTTTTCATTCCCTGGTAATGGCGCCAAAAACATGATGCCAATACCATAGTTCACAACTCCGTTCAACTTAACCAGCAAGTGTACTGGGTCATCCAAGTAATACCTTACGTGAGTAAGGATCGATCCCACAGAGATTGTTGGTATGAAGCAAGCTATGGTCACCTTGTAAATCTCAGTTAGGCGGATTAAATAGTTTTGGGTTTCGAAAATTAATAAATAAATAGAAAATAAAAGGGGTAGAAATACTTATGTAAATTAATAGTGGGAATTTCAGATAAGTGTATGGAGATGCTGTGCTCCTCTTGAATCTCTACTTTCCTATTACAGTCATCCAATCCTTCCTACTCCTTTCCATGGCAAGCTGTATGTAGGGCATCACCGTTGTCAATGGCTACATCCCATCCTCTCAGTGAAAACGTTCCTATGCTCTGTCACAGCACGGCTAATCATCTGTCGGTTCTCAATCAGGTTGGAATAGAATCCCTTGATTCTTTTGCGCTTGTCATCACGCCCAGCCTTCAGGAGTTTGAAGCTCGTCACAGTCATTCAATCCCAGAATCCTACTCGGAATACCACAGACAAGGTTTAGACTTTCCGGATCCTCATGAATGCCGCCATCTATCTAGCTTATACCACGAAGATTCTGTTGGGGAATCTAAGAGATATGCGCCCGGCCTAAGGTAGAACGGGAGTGGTTGTCAGTCACGCGCGTTCATAGGTGAGAATGATGATGAGTGTCACGGATCATCACATTCATCAAAGTTAAGTGTAACGTATATCTTGGAATAAGAATAGAAGAGAATTGAATAGAAAGTAATGATAATTGTATTGAAACTTGAGGTATAGCAGAGCTCCACACCCTTAATCTATGGTGTGCAGAAACTCCACTGTTGAAAATACATAAGTAAAAGGTTCAGGCATGGCCGAATGGCCAGCCCCCTGAATGTGATCAATAGCCTCCTAAGAAGAAGAATAAAACAAAACTGAGACCAAAGATGTCTAATACAATAGTAACTTATCCTATTTATACTAGACTTAGCTACTAGGGTTTACATGAGTAAGTATTTGATGCATAAATCCACTTCCGGGGCCCACTTGGTGTATGCTTGGGCTGAGCTTGATCTATCCACGAGTTGAGGCTTTTCTTGGAGTTGAACTCCGAGTTATGACGTGTTTTGGGCGTTCAACTCCGGATCATGACGTTTTTCTGGCGTTTAACTCCAGACAGCAGCATGTACTTGGCGTTTAACGCCACGTTACGTCGTCAATTTCCGAACAAAGTATGAACTATTATATATTGCTGGAAAGCTCTGGATGTCTACTTTCCAACGCCGTTGAGAGCGCGCCATTTGAAGTTCTGTAGCTCCAGAAAATCCATTTCGAGTGCAGGGAGGTCAGATTCCAACAGCATCAGCAGTCCTTTTGTCAGCCTTTTTCAGAGTTTTGCTCAAGTCCCTCAATTTCAGCCAGAATTTACCTGAAATCACAGAAAAACACACAAACTCATAGTAAAGTCCAGAAATGTGAATTGAACATAAAAACTAATGAAAACATCCCTAAAAGTAGCTCAAACTTACTAAAAACTACCTAAAAACAATGCCAAAAAGCGTATAAATTATCCGCTCATCATAGTGGTTTGGGCGTTAAACGCCAGGATGGCACAAGAGGGAAGATTTTGTTTTTAATGCAAATTTTTTTCAAGTTTTCAAAGTTTTTCAAAATCAAATCTTTTTCAAATCATATCTTTTCAATCAAATCTTTTTCAAAATCAATTTCTTTCCATTTTCAAAGATACTTGCTATCAATTAATGATTTGATTCAACATTTCAAGTATGTTGCCTTTTCTGTTGAAAAAGGTCTAATGTTTGGATCATATCCTTTCTTGATAGCCAAGTCATTAATTTTCAAAATTAAATCTTTTTAAAATGTTTTTCAAATCATATCTTCTCAATCACATCTTTTTAAAGCCAATCATATCTTCTTAACCACATCTTTTTCAAAATAGTTTTCAATCAAATCTTTTTGATTTCTAAATTTCAAATTCTTTTTCAAAAATCACTTGATTTCTTTCCCACTTTTATTTTCGAAAATCAATTAGTGTTTTTCAAAATGTTTTCAAAATCCTTTACTTAATTTTCGAATACTACTTCCCTTCTTCTCACATCCTTCTATTTATGGACTAACACTATTCCTTAATGCACAATTCGAACTCCATCTCTCTTGATAAGTTCGAATTTTCTACCTCTGCCTTCTATTTTTCTTTTCCTCTGACACCTCAAGGAATCTCTATACTGTGACATAGAGGATTCCACATTTTCTTGTTCTCTTCTCTTTCTTATGAGCAGGAGCAAGGACAAAAGCATTCTTGTTGAGGCTGATCCTGAGCCTGAAAGGACCTTGAAGCGAAAGCTAAGAGAAGCCAAGGCACAACTCTCTATAGAGGACCTTACAGAAATCTTCAAAGAGGAAGAACCCATGGCAGCCGAAAACAACAACAATGCCAACAATGCAAGGAAGGTGCTGGGTGACTTTACTGCACCTACTCCCGACTTCTATGGGAGAAGCATCTCTATCCCTGCCATTGGAGCAAACAACTTTGAGCTTAAGCCTCAATTAGTTTCTCTAATGCAACAGAATTGCAAGTTCCATGGACTTCCATTGGAAGATCCTCATCAGTTCTTAGCTGAATTCTTGCAAATCTGTGACACTGTAGCTCCAGAAAATCCATTTCGAGTGCAGGGAGGTCAGATTCCAACAGCATCAACAGTCCTTTTGTCAGCCTTTTTCAGAGTTTTGCTCAAGTCCCTCAATTTCAGCCAGAATTTACCTGAAATCACAGAAAAACACACAAACTCATAGTAAAGTCCAGAAATGTGAATTTAACATAAAAACTAATGAAAACATCCCTAAAAGTAGCTCAAACTTACTAAAAACTACCTAAAAACAATGCCAAAAAGCGTATAAATTATCCGCTCATCACAACACCAAACTTAAATTGTTGCTTGTCCCCAAGCAACTGAAAATCAGATAGGATAAAAAGAAGAGAATATACTATAAATTCTAAAATATCAATGAATATTAATTTAATTAGATGAGCGGGACTTGTAGCTTTTTGCTTCTGAACAGTTTTGGCATCTCACTTTTTCCTTTGTAGTTTAGAGTGATTGGCGTCTCTGGGAACTTAGAATTTTGGATAGTGTTATTGACTTTCCTAGTTAAGCATGTTGATTCTTGAACACAGCTACTTATGAGTCTTGGCCGTGGCCCTAAGCACTTTGTTTTTCAGTATTACCACCGGATACATAAATGCCACAGACACATAACTGGGTGAACCTTTTCAGATTGTGACTTAGCTTTGCTAGAGTCCCCAGTTAGTGGTGTCCAGAGCTCTTAAGCACACTCTTTTGCTTTGGATCACGACTTTAACCACTCAGTCTCAAGCTTTTCACTTGGACCTTCATGACACAAGCACATGGTTAGGGACAGCTTGATTTAGGCGCTTAGGCCTGGATTTAATTTCCTTGGGCCCTCCTATCCATTGATGCTCAAAGCCTTGGATCCTTTTTACCCTTGCCTTTTGGTTTTAAGAGCTATTGGCTTTTTCTGCTTGCTTTTTCTTTTTCTTTCTATTTTTTTCGCAAAAAATTTTTTTTTTTCCGCAAGCTTTCTTTTTCACTGCTTTTTCTTGCTTCAAGAATCAATTTCATGATTTTTCAGATCCTCAATAACATTTCTCTTTGTTCATCATTCTTTCAAGAGCCAACAATTTTAACACTCATAAACAACAATATCAAAAGACATATGCACTGTTCAATCATTCATTCAGAAAACAAAAAGTATTGTCACCACATCAATATAATTAAATTAAATTCAAGGATGAATTCGAAATTCATGTACTTCTTGTTCTTTTGAATTAAAACATTTTTCATTTAAGAGAGGTGTAGGATTAATGGATTTTATTCATAGCTTTGAGGCATGGTTACATACTAATGATCATGAAGTAGAGACACAAAACATAGATAAACACAACATTAAAAACCGAAAAGCAGAAAGAAATAAGAACAAGGAATGAATCCACCTGAGTGAGGGTGGCGCCTTCTTGAAGGTCCAATGGTGCTTTTTGAGCTCCTCTATGTCTCTTCCTTGCTTCTGTTGAATGATTCCTAGTAATTTTGGTGTTTCTACCCTTAGTTGCTTCCAATATTTGTGTGGAGGATAACTTATCCCCTGAGGTATCTCAGGGATCTCTTGATTTGCAGCCACATGTTCTACGACTGAGCTATGACGGCTTTATATGAGTCTTTCCATCTCCCAAGACTCAGAGGTGGAAGCTTTTGTCTTCCCTTTGAGGTTTCTCTGGCCTTAGGTGCCATTAATGGTAATGAAAAAGCAAAAAAAGCTATGCTTTTACCACACCAAACTTAAAATATTGCTCGCCCTCGAGCAAGAGAAGAAAGAAGAGAGGAAGAAGAAGAAGAAAATGGAGGTGAGTGAGGGGAGATGGATTCGGCTATATGGGTGGGATTGGGTGGGAAAGAGAAGTTGAATTGTAAAGGTAGGTGGGGGTTTATGGGGAAGAGTGGGTTGATGTGAGTGGTGAATGGGGCAATTGGGAAGAGGAATTGAGGTGATTGGTGAGGAGTGTTGGGAAGTGTGACATGGGGAGTAGGGGAGTGTGATTAGGATTAGGAGAGTGTAATTAGGGAATATGGTAGGTGGGGATCCTGTGGGGTCCACAGATCCTAAGGTGATCCTGTGGGGTCCACAGGATCCTGAGGTGTCAAGGAATTCCATCCCTGCACCAAATAGGCATGTAAAATGCCTTTGTACACCATTCTGGCATTTAAATGCCCATTGGTGCACGTTCTGGGCATTCAACGCCCATGTAAAGCATGTTTCTGGCGTTGAACGCCAGTTTCATGCTTGTTACTGGCGTTCAGCGCCAGCTTTTCTCCTCTAAGCACATTCCTAGCGTTCAGCGCCAGGATGTTGCTTGTTTCTGGCGTTCAGCGCCAAAATGGTGCTCTGTTCTGGCGTTGAACGCCGGCCAGATGCATCTTACTGGCGTTGAACGCCAGCCTGTGCGTCCTCCAGGGTGAAAAATTTTTTTCTTCTGTTTTTGACTCTGTTTTTAATTTTTTTTTATTTTTTCGTGACTCCTCATGATCATGTACCTAATAAAACACAAAATAACAATAAAATAAAAATTAGATAATTAAAATTGGGTTGCCTCCCAACAAGCGCTTCTTTAATGTCAATAGCTTGACAGTGGCTCTCATGGAGCCACAAGGTGATCAGGTCAATGTTAGTGTAGTCCCAACACCAAACTTAAAGTTTGGATATGGGGTCTTAACACCAAACTTAGAGTTTGGTTGTGGCCTCACAACACCAAACTTAGAGTTTGACTGTGTGGGCTCTTCTTGACTCTGAACTGAGAGAAGCTCTTCATGCTTACTCTCTTTTGTCACAGAGGGATGGTCATGTGCCTTAAACACAAGGTAGTCCCCATTCAATTGAAGGACTAACTCACCTTTATTGACATCTATCACAGCCCCTGCTGTGGCTAGGAAAGGTCTTCCAAGGATGATGCAATCATCCTCTTTCTTCCTAGTGTCTAAGATTATGAAATCAGCAGGGATGTAAAGGCCTTCAACCTTTACTAACACGTCCTCTACTATTCCATAAGCTTGTCTCAAGGACTTGTCTGCCAATTGTAATGAGAACAAGGTAGGTTGTACCTCAATGATCCCCAGCTTCTCCATTATAGAGAGTGGCATAAGATTTATCCTTGACCCCAGATCACATAGAGCTTTTTCAAAGCTCATGGTACCTATGGTACAAGGTATTAAGAACTTGCCAGGATCTTGTTTCTTTTGAGGTAGAGTTTTCTGAATCCAAGTATCTAGTTCACTAATGAGCAAGGGAGGTTCACTTTCCCAAGTCTCATTACCAAACAACTTGGCATTCAGCTTCATGATAGCTCCTAAATATTGAGCAACTTGCTCTCCAGTCACAGCTTCATCCTCTTCAGAGGATGAATAGTCTTCAGAGCTCATGAATGGCAGAAGGAGGTTTAATGGAATCTCTATGGTCTCTATATAAGCCTCGGATTCCTTTGGATCCTTAATAGGAAACTCCTTCTTGCTCGAGGGATGTCCCAGGAGGTCTTCCTCACTAGGATTTTCGTCCTCCTTCTCCCTTATGTATTCGGCCATATTGACTAAATCAATGGCCTTGCACTCTCCTTTTGGATTCTCTTCTGTATTACTTGGGAGAATACTGGGAGGAGTTTCAATGACTTTCTTACTCAGCTGGCCCACTTGTGCCTCCAAATTTCTAATGTAGGATCTTGTTTTATTCATGAAACTGAAAGTGGCCTTTGACAGATCAGAGACTATATTGGCTAAATTAGAAGTGTTTTGTTCAGAATTCTCTGTCTGTTGCTGAGAAGATGATGGATATGGCTTGCTATTGCTCAGCCTATTGCGTCCACCATTGTTAAAGCCTTGTTGAGGCTTTTGTTGATCCTTCCAGGAGAAATTTGGATGATTTCTCCATGATGGGTTATAGGTGTTTCCATATGGTTCACCCATGTAATTAACCTCTGCCATGGCAGGGTTCTCAGGATCATAAGCTTCTTCAGAAGCTGCCTCTCTAGTACTGTTGGATGCATGTTGCAATCCATTCAGATTTTGAGAGATCATGTTGACCTGTTGAGTCAACACTTTGTTCTGAGCCAATATGGCATTCAGAGCATCAATTTCAAGAACTCCTTTCTTCTGAGGTATCCTATTATTCACGGAATTCCTCTCAGAGGTATACATGAACTGGTTGTTTGCAACCATGTCAATGAGTTCTTGAGCCTCTTCAGGCGTTTTCTTCAGGTGAATAGATCCACCTGCAGAATGGTCCAATGACATTTTTGAAACTTCAGAGAGACCATAATAGAATATATCTAATAGGGTCCATTCTGAAAACATGTCAGATGGACATCTTTTGGTCAACTGCTTGTATCTTTCCCAAGCTTCATAGAGGGATTCACCGTCCTTTTGTTTGAAGGTTTGAACATCCACTCTCAGCTTGCTCAGCTTTTGAGGAGGAAAGAATTTATCTAAGAAGGCAGTGACCAGCTTATCCCAGGAGTCCAGGCTATCCTTAGGTTGTGAATCCAACCATATTCTAGCTCTGTCTCTTACAGCAAAAGGGAAAAGCATGAGTCTGTAGACTTCAGGATCAACTCCATTCGTCTTTACAGTCTCACAGATCTACAAGAACTCAGTTAAAAACTGATAAGGATCTTCAGATGGAAGTCCATAAAACTTGCAGTTTTGTTGCATTAAGGCAACTAGCTGAGGTTTCAGCTCAAAGTTATTGGCTCTAATGGCAGGAATGGAGATGCTTCTTCCATCAAACTTGGACGTTGGCTTTGTGAAGTCACCAAGCATTCTCCTTGCATTATTATTATTATTTTCGGCTGCCATCTCCTTCTCTTGTTCGAAAATTTCTGAAAGGTTATTTCTGGATTGTTGTAATTTAGCTTCTCTTAATTTTCTCTTCAGAGTCCTTTCAGGTTCTGGATCAATTTCAACAAGAGTGCCTTTTTCCCTGTTCCTGCTCATATGAAAGAGAAGAAAACAAGAAAAGAAAGAGGAATCCTCTATGTCACAGTATAGAGATTCCTTTCTGTTAGTAGACAGAGAAAGGGGGGGAAGAATCCAAATACAAGGGATATAAGAAGTTTGGATTCTTAGATGAAGAGAGGTGAAGAGAAGTGTTAGTAATTAATTAATTAAATAGAATAAGAGAAGAGAGGGAAATTTCGAAAATAATTTATTGAAAAAAAGGGTTAGTAATTTTCAAAAATTAAATATAAGATAAGATTAAAATTAAAATTGAAAACAAAAAAGAATTTTTGAAAAAGAGAGAGGTATTTTCGAAAATTAGAGAGGGATAGGAAGTTAGTTGGTTTTGAAAAAGATAAGAAACAAACAAAAAGTTAGTTAGTTGATTGAAAAAGATTTTGAAATTAAAATTTAAAAAGATAAGAAGATAGGGGGTTAGATAAGATACTTTTAAAATTAAATTTTGAAAAAGATAAAATTTTTGAAAAAGATAAGATAAAAAGATAAGATTTTTAAGAAAAAGATATTTTGAAAAAGATTTAATTTTTAAAATTACTTAACTAACAAGAAACTACAAGATAAGATTCTAGAACTTAAAGATTGAACCTTTCTTAACAAGAAAGTAACAAACTTCAAATTTTTGAATCAATCACATTACTTGTTAGCTAATTTTTGAAAATTTGATATAAAGATAAGAAAAAGATTTTGAAAATAATTTGAAAAATATTTTTGAATTTTTCAAAAAATTAAAAAAAAATGAAAAAGATATAATTTTTTTTTTGAAAAAGATTTTGAAAAGATAAGATTTTAAAAAATTGAAATTTTGACTTGACTTGTAAGAAACAACTAATTTTAAAAATTTTTGACCAAGTCAACCCAAAATTTCGAAAATTTGGAGGGAAATAAGGAAAAGATATTTTTTTTTATTTTTGAATTTTTTATTGATGAGAGAGAAAAACAACAAAAATACTCAATGCATGAAATTTTTAGATCAAAACAATGAATGCATGCAAGAATGCTATGAATGTCAAGATGAACACCAAGAACACTTTGAAGATCATGATGAATATCAAGAACATAATTTTGAAAAATTTTTGATCCAAAGAAAACATGCAAGACACTAAACTTAGAGATCTTTAATGCATGGACTCTAACAAACAAAAAATGCATATGAAAAACAACAAACAACACAAAACAAGAAAACATCAAGATCAAACAAGAGGACTTATCAAGAACAACTTGAAGATCATGAAGAACACTATGAATGCATGGGATTTTCGAAAAAATGCAAGAAAAATTTTAAAAGCATGCAATTGACACCAAACTTAAAAATTGACTCAAGACTCAAACAAGAAACACAAAATATTTTTGATTTTTTTTTATGATTTTCTAATTTTTTTGTATTTTTATTAATTTTTTTCGAAAATAAAGTTTAGAAAAACAAAAAAGAAAAGAAAAATTTTGAAAAGGATTTTTGAAAAAAAAATTACCTAATCTGAGCAACAAGATGAACCGTCAGTTGTCCATACTCAAACAATCCCCGGCAACGGCGCCAAAAACTTGGTGGACGAAATTGTGATTCAATTGTTATTCCATTTTGCAAAATTCATTGCTTTTCATTCCCTGGTAATGGCGCCAAAAACATGATGCTAATACCATAGTTCACAACTCCGTTCAACTTAACCAGCAAGTGTACTGGGTCATCCAAGTAATACCTTACGTGAGTAAGGGTCGATCCCACAGAGATTGTTGGTATGAAGCAAGCTATGGTCACCTTGTAAATCTCAGTTAGGCAGATTAAATAGTTTTGGGTTTCGAAAATTAATAAATAAATAGAAAATAAAAGGGGTAAAAATACTTATGTAAATTAATAGTGGGAATTTCAGATAAGTGTATGGAGATGCTGTGCTCCTCTTGAATCTCTACTTTCCTATTACAGTCATCCAATCCTTCCTACTCCTTTCCATGGCAAGCTGTATGTAGGGCATCACCGTTGTCAATGGCTACATCCCATCCTCTCAGTGAAAACGTTCCTATGCTCTGTCACAGCACGGCTAATCATCTGTCGGTTCTCAATCAGGTTGGAATAGAATCCCTTGATTCTTTTGCGCTTGTCATCACGCCCAGCCTTCAGGAGTTTGAAGCTCGTCACAGTCATTCAATCCCAGAATCCTACTCGGAATACCACAGACAAGGTTTAGACTTTCCGGATCCTCATGAATGCCGCCATCTATCTAGCTTATACCACGAAGATTCTGTTGGGGAATCTAAGAGATATGCGCCCGGCCTAAGGTAGAACGGGAGTGGTTGTCAGTCACGCGCGTTCATAGGTGAGAATGATGATGAGTGTCACGGATCATCACATTCATCAAAGTTAAGTGTAACGTATATCTTGGAATAAGAATAGAAGAGAATTGAATAGAAAGTAATGATAATTGTATTGAAACTTGAGGTACAGCAGAGCTCCACACCCTTAATCTATGGTGTGCAGAAACTCCACTGTTGAAAATACATAAGTAAAAGGTTCAGGCATGGCCAAATGGCCAGCCCCCTGAATGTGATCAATAGCCTCCTAAGATGAAGAATAAAACAAAACTGAGACCAAAGATGTCTAATACAATAGTAACTTATCCTATTTATACTTGTTCCGAGGGTTACCTGAAACGTGTAGCTCGGTCGTCTGGAGAGGCCCGAGGTGGGGGTTCAGGGACCCGAGCTTGATATGCAGAGTGGTTGGTGGTTGTACCTGCAATGACACTCCGATGCTTAAGTTAGCATGGGTCCAAGCAGATATGTGTAGATGTGGAATGAATGCCATACCTGGGTGCTCCAGTGTATTTATAGTAGTTGGCCGTGATCTTCCCTGGATAAGATATTCTTATCTTATCTTATCTTTCGGGAGTTTTATCCCTATCTTTGTGGAACCGCCTTTGCTAGGCCTTTTCGGCCTTTAGGTTTGGGCTGCGTTCCTTTTGATGGGCCTTCCCTTGCTTTATTCGTCCGAGGTCCGACCTTTAGGCGTGAGCCTTTAGGACGAGGTCGGACCTTTTATGAACTGACCGAGTTTGGAGGAGCCCGGTCAGGGTATGAACAGTGCCCCTGCCCGAGTTCGTCCTTTTCGGGGAGGTCGAGCTCGGGCATAGCAGTTTTTCAAATTTCAAAAATGGCAGTTTCCTGCATTTATTGCATTTTACCGTTTTTCCTCGATTTCCATTCGGGCTCTGTGAAGGCTTTATTTATTTGCCCCTTTTCCTCTTTCTCTGCGTTTTTGTTTCTCTTTATCTTTTTCGAGCACTGCTTCTTCTCTCTTTTTACTTCTGCTTCCCCGAATCTCTCCGTGTGTCTTTCTGGAGTTTCTTCTGTGTCGTCGTTTCGTTCTTCTTGCTCCGGAGCTCGTCGTCTTCGTTTCTTTCTTCCAGGTTTGTTCCCATGTTTCTCTTTTCTTGTGCACATATGCTTCTGTTTCTTTGTGTGGCTCTTGTTTGTTTCTTTTTCTTTTATGCCTGGGTTGCCCCGAAAAGAGGCGCCGCCATTGCTTTGTTGTATGTATGTGGGGGGGCTCTTTTTGTTCTCTGGTATTTTTTAGTTCCGGGTTGCCGCATTTTTTTTTCGTGGAGGTTTTTTGTTTCTTTGCTTTGCTGAATGGGTTTTCGCTGTCTTCTTTACGTGATTTTGCCTGTTGTTGTGTTCTTCTTTGTAGGTAAGAATTTTATGTCTCGAAAGGTTCTTCAAGCGATGTCGACTAAGATTCCATGTGGTCTTGGTTGGGTAGACCCTCTTCCTCTAAGAGTCCCTTCTGTGGTAGATTCTGAGTATTTAGCTAGGTTCCGTAGGCATTGTAGCATATGTGAAAATAGAGAGTCTGAGAGGGATTATGAACTAGTGGCCCCGGATTCCGAGGAGAGAGTGTGCTTTCCGCCCCTAGATAGTTCCGAGAAGCTCTTCTTTTATGCTTATGATTGTTTTTTCTCTAAGCTGGGTGTCCGACTTCCCTTTACCGACCTGGAGTCTGAGGTGTTATGGTCTTGTAATCTTGCCCCTACGCAGCTCCATCCAAATTCCTGGGCGTTTTTAAAGCTGTTTCAACTTTTGTGTCAGTTTTTGGGCGTTGCTCCCTCTATTTCTCTTTTTTCTTATTTGTTTGTGTTGACGAAGCCGGGGTCGGGTGGAGGGAAGGTATCTTGGGTCTCTTTTAGGGCTAACCAGGGAAGGAAGTTTTGTACCCTGTATGATGAGTCTTTTCATGATTTTAAGAACTTTTATTTCAAGGTCCGGGCTACTGGAGATGTCCGACCTTTCTTTCTAGATGAGAGTGGGGAGCCTTCTTTTCCTCTTTGTTGGCAGGAGAATGTAGTGTCTACTAAGTATACTTTTGAGAGTCTAGATGAGGTGGAGCAGGCTTTTGTGGGTGTGGTAAGCAGTTTATGGGGTCGGGCGCCTCACTTGGACACGAAGAAATGTTGGGAGATCCAAGCCTTCTCCGTTCCGAGTTAGGTAGTTCCCGACCTCTCCGAGATTCATCTTTTTTAGTTTTTTTGGCTTTGCTTGTTTTGGTGGAATTTCTGTTGTGGTAATCCTTTTCTTTTATTTCTGCAGAGATGTCTTCTCAGGCGGATTCCATGAAGTACCTTCGTCGGACGAAGAAGTCTGTGGCTGCTCGGAATATCGAGGCTGGGGGCTTCTGCCCGATCTTCTCCGAGAAGACTACTGTGGGTGTCACTACTCGGTCAAAGACTATTCTGACTCCCCAGTTCCGAGCTATAAATCAAGATCCTCCGACCTCTGGACCTGCTACCTCTTCTCCTCCTTCGTCCTCGGGTCCTCCTCCCAAGAAACAGAAGACCTCTCAAGAGCCTGCGGGTTTTAATGACAAGGATTTCGATGCTCTTGGTTGGGTTGAACAGCATATTCTCCCTCAGACTTTTATTTCTACTGATGATGTGTCTATGGAGCACCATTTTCAGTATATGGCGCGGAGCTGTGTCCGGATGGCTAGTCTTCATGCCGCTATTGCCCGGGAGTTCAAGAAATCCCCTATTGGTGCGACCAGTTCCCGTCTTGAGAAAGCTCAGTCTGAGTTTGAGAGAATTAGTAAACTGAAGGCTGCTAGGATTGCTGAGCTGGAGGAGTCTTTGGAGAAGGAGAAAGCTAAAGCTACCGCGGCTGTGGCGGCGGCGAGTTCGTCTGAGGAGATGGCGAAGGCGGCGAAGGAGAATTATACTCGGGCACTTGCCGAGCTTGTGGAGACAAAGGAGAAGTTGCAATCTGCTCAGGATGATTTTTACGAGCTAGAAGGGCATGTGGCTAAGGGTATGGATGCTATGTATGAAAATTTGAAGGCTCAGGTCCGGGTTCTGGCCCCTGACCTGGATCTGAGTTTATTCAGTACGGATAACGTTGTTGTGGAGGGAAAGATTGTTCCTGCTCCCAACGAGGATGAGGTTCCGGTGTCCGACCCCAAAGTTCCGGTTGTGAACCCGACTTCACCTTTGGCCGGGGATGGATCTGGTGTGGAGGTTTTAAATCGAGATGACGGTGCCGTCGATGCTGTCCCGATTTCTATGTTTCTCCCGCAGCCTTCTGTTGATGTGGCGTCCGGAAAGGATCTTTGATTCTCTGTAATCCTTTTATTTTTTGGTTTTTTGCCCGGCCTGTGGGCTCTTTTGTTTTTTGGATGGTTTCTGTGAATGCTTTGGACACTCTTTTTGCTTTTAGCTACTTGTAGTAACTTTTTAGCTTATTATGCGGTGTTTTTTGTTCGTGTTTTGACTTTTTGCTCCACTTTTATGCTTTTTAGTTGTTTTTGGATAACAACCTTTTAGCTAGCGCTTTTTTCTTGAAAACTTTTGTTTTTTCCTTTTGATTTCGTTTTTTCGCTTGTACTTTTTAGTTGCTTTCTGTATAGCAACTTTTTAGTAAGCGTTTTCGAAATCTTTGTTTTCGCCGTTTTAAGGCTTCCTTCTCGGGTCCGAGCTTTTTCTCGGACCTCGGGTTGGGCGGTCGAGTACACCCTTTGTTGGGTCCGACCTTGTCATTGGTCGGCCTTTTAAGTTATTTTTGTAATCTCTTTTTATTTGGCTTTTTGAGCCTTTTTCAGAGTTACTTTATAACTTCTCACATTAATTTGAACCTCGTCGCTTTTATCTTTGCCGACATTGTGTGGTCTCTCGGCAATGATTTTTTGCGTTTTGTCGAGCATAAATTAATGCGCCTTGGCGGGGTACTTTTTCAGGATTTGTTTCATCACGAGGAAGAACAAAAGAAAATAGAAAAATTTGATTAGTATTAAAAAAGAAAGAATATTTACAGAGTGTTTACCCTTGACTAGGTCGGGTGCCTTACTTGACCGGGTGTCTCATTAAAAAACCCTTGTAGGGAAAAAGAGTACACCTCGGGTCAAATTTTTCTAGCTGTAGTACCGTCTTAGATTACAGGCGTGCCAGGCCCTGGGCAGCTCATTGCCTTCTAGGTCGGATATCTTGTAATAGCCTGTTCCTAAGACTTCTGTTACTTTGTAGGGTCCTTTCCAATTTGCAGCTAGCTTTCCTTCTCCCGACTTTTGTGTTCCGATGTCATTTCGGATTAGGATTAGGTCGTGAGTGGAGAAGCTTCGTTTTATTACTTTCTGATTGTATCTGAGGGCCGTTCGCCGTTTTAAGGCTTCTTCTCGGACCCGGGCTCTTTCTCGGACCTCGGGGAGGAGGTCGAGTTCTTCCTTTTGTGCCTGCGGGTTACCTTCTTCGTTGTAGAAGATGACTCTGGGCGACCCTTCATCTATTTCGATAGGAATCATTGCCTCCATCCCGTAAGCTAGTCGGAATGGCGATTCTCCCGTTGTAGAGTGTGGAGTTGTCCGATATGCCCATAACACCTGGGGGAGCTCCTCGGCCCATACTCCTTTGGCCTCTTGGA
The DNA here is from genome assembly GCF_014773155.1 of Arachis stenosperma. Taxonomy (NCBI): domain Eukaryota; kingdom Viridiplantae; phylum Streptophyta; class Magnoliopsida; order Fabales; family Fabaceae; genus Arachis; species Arachis stenosperma. Next base: position 69,890,865 of record NC_080377.1, on the reverse strand, counting down.
GTCTTCGTTTTAACCCGGCCAAGATGACTTTATTTGCGGCCTCTGCTTGTCCGTTGGCTTGTGGGTGCTCGACTGAGGTGAATTGCTGTTTGATTTTTAGTTCGGCCACCAAGTTCTGAAAACTTGTGTCCGTGAACTGTGTTCCATTGTCTGTTGTAATGGAGTAGGGGACTCCGAACCTTGTGACAATGTTTTTGTATAGGAATTTGCGGCTTTTCTGAGCCGTAATGGTGGCTAAGGGTTCAGCTTCGATCCACTTTGTGAAGTAGTCGACCCCTACTATGAGGTATTTGACTTGCCCCGGTCCTTGGGGAACGGGCCGAGTAGGTCAAGTCCCCATTTTGCGAAGGGCCATGGTGCGGTGATGCTGATAAGGTCTTCGGGTGGTGCTTTGTGGAAATTGGCGTGTTTTTGGCAGGGGGGGCATATTTTCACAAACTCCGTTGCGTCTCTTTGCAAAGTTGGCCAGTAGAACCCGGCTCGGACTACTTTCTTGGATAATGCCCGAGCTCCGAGGTGGTTCCCACACATGCCTCCGTGGACTTCTTCGAGGACGCTCTTTGTTTCTGAGGTCGGGACGCACCTAAGGAAGGGGTTTGCGAATCCTCTTCTGTATAATACGTCGTGAATTAGTGTATAATTCTGGGCGTCTTTCGTGAGTCTTTTAGCTTCTTTTCTTTCGGCGGGGAGAGTTCCCGACTTCAGGTAGCTGAGTATGGGGGTCATCCATCCTTGCTGTTGGTCGGATATATTTAGCGTTTCTTCCTCTCTTAGCACGGAGGGAGACTGTAAGGTTTCCTGGAGGAGACTTCTGTTGTTGCCTCCGGGCTTGGTGCTGGCAAGCTTTGAGAGGGCGTCTGCCCGGGCGTTTTGTTCCCGAGGTATGTGCTGGATCTGTATCTCTGGAAAGTGGCGTAATTGTGCCTGTGTTTGGTCCAGGTATTTTTTCATAGTTGGGTCTTTGGCCTGGTAGCTTCCATTTACTTGTGATGTGATGACCTGGGAGTCGCTGAAGATCGTGATTTTCTGGGCTCCGACCTCTTCGGCTAGCCTTAGCCCTGCTAGTAGGGCCTCGTATTTGGCTTGGTTGTTCGAGGCCTGGAACTCGAATTTTAGGGATAGTTCTATCTGCGTTCCTTGGTCGCTTTCGAGTATAACCCCGGCTCCGCTTCCAGTTTTGTTTGAGGACCCGTCGACATACAGGTTCCATGAGAGTGGGGTTCCAGGGGTCTCAGTGTATTCTGCGATGAAGTCGGCTAGATACTGAGATTTTATGGCAGTCCGGGTTTCATAGTGGAGGTCGAACTCGGACAGTTCCACCGCCCATTGCAGTATTCGTCCTGCCAGGTCTGTTTTTTGGAGGATGTGTCTCATGGGTTGGTTTGTCCGGACTTTGATGGTGTGGGCTTGAAAGTAGGGACGGAGCCTCCGAGCTGTAAATACTAGGGCGTAGGCGAATTTTTCTATCTTCTGATAGTTTAATTTGGCCCCTTGTAGTGCCTTGCTTACAAAGTATATGGGGTGTTGGCCTTGGTCATTTTCTCGTATTAATGCTGAAGCGACTGCTCGATGTCCAACCGAGAGGTATAATACGAGTTCTTCTCCTTTTAAAGGTCGGGTTAGGATTGGTGGCTGCCCGAGGAATTCCTTGAATTCTTGAAAGGCTTTTTCGCACTCCGGGGTCCATGAGAAGGGTTTCCCTTTCTTTAGGAGTGAGTAGAGAGGTAGTGACTTTATTGCTGATCCTGCCAAGAATCTTGATAGGGCGGCTAGCCTTCCATTCAGTTGTTGTACTTCTTTGACACACGTCGGGCTCTTCATATTGAGTATCGCTGGGCATTTGTCCGGGTTCGCTTCGATGCCCCTTTGAGTCAGCATGAAGCCTAAGAACTTTCCGGCTTCTGCGGCGAAGGTGCACTTTGTCGGGTTAAGTCTCATGTTGTGTTTTCTGAGGGTGCCGAAGACGCTGGTGAGGTCGGTCAGCAAGTTTCTTCTTGTGTCTTTACCAGCATGTCGTCGACGTACACCTCTAGCTGTAGTCCGATGTGCTCTGAGAACACTTTGTTCATTAGCCTCTGGTAGGTTGCCCCTGCGTTCTTCAGCCCGAAGGGCATTACTACGTAGCAGTAATTTGCCCTTGGGGTTATGAACGAGGTCTTTTCTTGGTCGGGTCCGTACATCGGGATTTGATTGTATCCCGAGTATGCGTCCATGAAGGAGAGATATCTGTAGCCTGAGGCTGCGTCTACTAAGGCGTCGATGTTTGGTAGTGGATATGGGTCTTTGGGGCAGGCTTTGTTGAGGTCTGTGTAATCGACGCACATCCTCCATTTTCTGTTGGGCTTTTTTACCAGGACCACGTTTGCGAGCCATAGGGGGTATTTTACTTCCTTAATGAACCCTGCATCTAGTAGTGCTTGTACTTGTTCTTCTATTGCTTGCATGCGCTCGGGTCCGAGCTTCCGGCGTCTTTGTTGGACAGGTCGGGATCCCGGGTAAACTGATAGCTTATGGCACATCAGGTCGGGGCTTATGCCTGGCATGTCGGAGGCTTTCCAGGCGAAGAAGTCGGAATTCTCCTTTAAGAGGGTTATGAGTTCCTCTTTTAGGCCCGTTTTGAGGTTCGCTCCTATGTTTGTTATTTTTTCAGGTGTGTTCCCAATCTGGACTTTTTCGGTCTCTCCCTCTGGTTGTGGTCGAGGATCTTCTCGGGACTGCACTCGTCCGAGTTCTATCGTGCTGACCTCCTTCCCTTTTAGGCTCAGGCTTTCGTTGTAGCATCGCCGCGCTAGTTTTTGGTCGCCTTTTAGGGTAGCGATTCCTTTTGCGGTAGGGAACTTCATACAGAGGTGTGGGATCGAGACTATAGCTGCCAGTTTGTTTAGGGTTGGTCGCCCAATGAGGGCATTGTATGCCGAAGTGACGTCGACTATAATGTAGTCGATGCTTAATGTTTTAGATTGCTCGCCTCTTCCAAAGGTAGTGTGTAGCGGGATGTATCCTAAGGGATGGATCGGGGTATCCCCTAGCCCAAAGAGGTCGGTGGGATAGGCCTTTAGTTCTTTTTCTTCAAGTCCGAGCTTGTCGAATGCCGTTTTGAACAGGATATCTGCTGAGCTTCCCTGGTCAATCAGGGTTCGATGTAAGTTGGCGTTTGCTAGGATAATGGTGACTACCATTGGATCGTCGTGCCGGGAATTATCCCTTGAGCATCTTCTCGGTAAATGAGATAGTAGGTAACTCGGACAGGGGACTGTCTTCTCGGACATGATAGACTTCTTTGAGGTGTCTTTTTCGCGAGGATCTGGATGTTCCTCCGCCTGCAAAACCTCCATTTATCATGTGAACGTGTCTTTCAGGGGTTCGCGGGGTTTGTTCGGCCCGACCTTCGTTATCTCCCCGCCTTCTCTTCCTGGTCTCTTCTCCTTTCTCTGCTATGTATCTGTCGAGTTTTCCTTCTCTGGCCAGCTTTTCTATAACATTTTTTAGGTCGTAGCAGTCGTTAGTAGAATGACCGTAGAGCTTGTGATATTCACCGTATTCGGACCGATCTCTTCCCGCTCTCTTGTGTTTTAGCGGTCGGGGCGGTGGGATCTTTTCGGTGTGGCATACTTCTCTGTAGACGTCTACCAGGGAGACTCGGAGGGGGGTGTAGTTGTGGTACTTCCGTGGCTTGTCCGAGTTGGGGTCTTCTTTCTTCTTCTGTTCCCGATCCCGATCTCGGAGTGAGTAGGTTGATTCTTTCCTAGAAGAGTCTCTTAGCTGGGAGGTTTCCTCCATGTTGATGTATTTTTCTGCTCGCTCCTGCACCTCGTATAGGGAGGTCGGGTATCGTTTGGATAGGGATTGGCTAAACGGTCCCTCTTTTAGGCCGTTTGCTAGTCCCATGATGGCTGCTTCAGTGGGCAAGTGTTGTATGTCCAGGCAGGCTTTGTTGAATCGCTCCATGTATTCTCGGAGAGTTTTTTGGTTGCCTTGTTTGATCCCGAGTAGACTGGGGGCATGTTTTGTCTTGTCCTTTTGAATAGAGAACCTTGTTAGGAATTTTTTGGTTAGGTCTTCGAAGCTGGTGATTGATCTTGGTGGCAGGTTGTCGAACCACTTCATGGCTGACTTGGTGAGAGTGGTGGGGAAGGCTTTGCACCGAATCGCGTCGGAGGCGTCGACTAGGTACATTCTGCTTCTGAAGTTGCTGAGGTGGTGGCTTGGATCGGTGGTGCCGTCGTAGGGATTCATATCGGGTGGTTTGAAGTTTCGCGGTACCTTTTCCTTCATGATCTCTTGCGTGAAGGGATCATGGTTGCCTTCGGGGGTGGTGCCGCGTTCTGTCCGGCCTTTCAGGTTGGCCTCTATTTTCCGCAGTTTTTCTTCTAATTCTCTGCGCTTTTGAGTCTCCCTTCTCAGATCTTGTTCAGTTTCTTTCTGTTTCTTTATGTCCTCTTCGAGTTGTTTCAGTCGGTTTTGTTGTGCCCGGACTGCTTCTAGAATTTCCGAGCTCTTTTCTTTTTCGGAATTTTGTGGATCTTTGTTTGGGAGTGATGTCTTTGGGCGATTCTGTTTGTTTCCTCCTGGAGTGCGTGGTGATAGAGGGCTGTCCGGTCGTTCTCCGGTGTCAATTTCGTCCTCCTGTTCAGATGCAGCGCGGTCATTGTTGTGAGAGTCGTCCGCCATGGTAGGGGGATGACTTCCAGGTCCCCGGCAACGGCGCCAATGTTCCGAGGGTTACCTGAAACGTGTAGCTCGGTCGTCTGGAGAGGCCCGAGGTGGGGGTTCAGGGACCCGAGCTTGATATGCAGAGTGGTTGGTGGTTGTACCTGCAATGACACTCCGATGCTTAAGTTAGCATGGGTCCAAGCAGATATGTGTAGATGTGGAATGAATGCCATACCTGGGTGCTCCAGTGTATTTATAGTAGTTGGCCGTGATCTTCCCTGGATAAGATATTCTTATCTTATCTTATCTTTCGGGAGTTTTATCCCTATCTTTGTGGAACCGCCTTTGCTAGGCCTTTTCGGCCTTTAGGTTTGGGCTGCGTTCCTTTTGATGGGCCTTCCCTTGCTTTATTCGTCCGAGGTCCGACCTTTAGGCGTGAGCCTTTAGGACGAGGTCGGACCTTTTATGAACTGACCGAGTTTGGAGGAGCCCGGTCAGGGTATGAACAATACTAGACTTAGCTACTAGGGTTTACATGAGTAAGTATTTGATGCATAAATCCACTTCCGGGGCCCACTTGGTGTATGCTTGGGCTGAGCTTGATCTATCCACGAGTTGAGGCTTTTCTTGGAGTTGAACTCCGAGTTATGACATGTTTTGGGCGTTCAACTCCGGATCATGACGTTTTTCTGGCGTTTAACTCCAGACAGCAGCATGTACTTGGCGTTTAACGCCAAGTTACGTCGTCAATTTCCGAACAAAGTATGAACTATTATATATTGCTGGAAAGCTCTGGATGTCTACTTTCCAACGCCGTTGAGAGCGCGCCATTTGGAGTTTTGTAGCTCCAGAAAATCCATTTCGAGTGCAGGGAGGTCAGATTCCAACAACATCAGCAGTTCTTTTGTCAGCCTTTTTCAGAGTTTTGCTCAAGTCCCTCAATTTCAGCCAGAATTTACCTGAAATCACAGAAAAACACAAAAACTCATAGTAAAGTCCAGAAATGTGAATTTAACATAAAAACTAATGAAAACATCCCTAAAAGTAGCTCAAACTTACTAAAAACTACCTAAAAACAATGCCAAAAAGCGTATAAATTATCCGCTCATCATAGTGGTTTGGGCGTTAAACGCCAGGATGGCACAAGAGGGAAGATTTTGTTTTTAATGCAAATTTTTTTCAAGTTTTCAAAGTTTTTCAAAATCAAATCTTTTTCAAATCATATCTTTTCAATCAAATCTTTTTCAAAATCAATTTCTTTCCATTTTCAAAGATACTTGCTATCAATTAATGATTTGATTCAACATTTCAAGTATGTTGCCTTTTCTGTTGAAAAAGGTCTAATGTTTGGATCATATCCTTTCTTGATAGCCAAGTCATTAATTTTCAAAATCAAATCTTTTTAAAATGTTTTTCAAATCATATCTTCTCAATCACATCTTTTTAAAGCCAATCATATCTTCTTAACCACATCTTTTTCAAAATAGTTTTCAATCAAATCTTTTTGATTTCTAAATTTCAAATTCTTTTTCAAAAATCACTTGATTTCTTTCCCACTTTTATTTTCGAAAATCAATTAGTGTTTTTCAAAATGTTTTCAAAATCCTTTACTTAATTTTCGAATACTACTTCCCTTCTTCTCACATCCTTCTATTTATGGACTAACACTATTCCTTAATGCACAATTCGAACTCCATCTCTCTTGATAAGTTCGAATTTTCTACCTCTGCCTTCTATTTTTCTTTTCCTCTGACACCTCAAGGAATCTCTATACTGTGACATAGAGGATTCCACATTTTCTTGTTCTCTTCTCTTTCTTATGAGCAGGAGCAAGGACAAAAGCATTCTTGTTGAGGCTGATCCTGAGCCTGAAAGGACCTTGAAGCGAAAGCTAAGAGAAGCCAAGGCACAACTCTCTATAGAGGACCTTACAGAAATCTTCAAAGAGGAAGAACCCATGGCAGCCGAAAACAACAACAATGCCAACAATGCAAGGAAGGTGCTGGGTGACTTTACTGCACCTACTCCCGACTTCTATGGGAGAAGCATCTCTATCCCTGCCATTGGAGCAAACAACTTTGAGCTTAAGCCTCAATTAGTTTCTCTAATGCAACAGAATTGCAAGTTCCATGGACTTCCATTGGAAGATCCTCATCAGTTCTTAGCTGAATTCTTGCAAATCTGTGACACTGTCAAGACTAATAGGGTTGACCCTGAGGTCTACAGACTTATGCTATTCCCTTTTGCTGTAAGAGACAGAGCTAGGACATGGTTGGACTCACAACCTAAAGAAAGCCTGAACTCTTGGGAAAAGCTAGTCAATGCCTTCTTGGCAAAGTTCTTTCCACTTCAAAAATTGAGTAAGCTTAGAGTGGAAGTCCAAACCTTCAGACAGAAGGAAGCAGAATCCCTCTATGAAGCTTGGGAAAGATACAAACAATTAATCAGAAAGTGTCCCTCTGACATGCTTTCTGAATGGAGCATCATAGGTATTTTCTATGATGGTCTCTCTGAACTATCCAAGATGTCTTTGGATAGCTCTGCTGGAGGATCTCTTCATCTGAAGAAGACGCCTACAGAAGCTCAAAAACTAATTAAAATGGTTGCAAATAACCAATTCATGTACACTTCTGAAAGGAATCCTGTGAACAATGGGACTAATCAGAAGAAAGGAGTTCTTGAGATTGACACTCTGAATGCCATATTGGCTCAGAACAAAATATTGACTCAGCAAGTCAATATGATTTCTCAAAGTCTGTCTGGAATGCAAAATGCACCAGGTAGTACTAAGGAGGCTTCATCTGAGGAAGAAGCTTATGATCATGAGAACCCTTCAATGGAAGAGGTGAATTACATGGGAGAACCCTATGGAAACACTTATAATCCTTCATGGAGAAATCATCCAAATTTCTCATGGAAGGATCAACAGAGACCTCAACAAGGTTTCAATAACAATAATGGTGGAAGAAATAGATTTAGCAATAGCAAGCCTTTTCCATCATCTTCTCAGCAACAGACAGAGAGTTCTAAGCAGAACACCTCTGACTTAGCAACCATGGTCTCTGATCTAATCAAAACCACTCAAAGTTTCATGACTAAAACAAGGTCCTCCATTAGAAACTTGGAGGCACAAGTGGGTCAGCTGAGCAAAAAAATTACTGAACTCCCTCCTAGTACTCTTCCAAACAATACAGAAGAAAATCCAAAAGGAGTGTGCAAAGCCATCAACATGACCGAATTTGGAGAGGAGGAAGAGGCAATGAACGCCACTGAGGAAGACCTCAATGGACGTCCACTGGCCTCCAATGAGTTCCCCAATGAGGAACCATGGGAATCTGAGGCTCAAAATGAGACCATAGAGATTCCATTGGACTTACTTTTGCCATTCATGAGCTCTGATGAGTATTCTTCCTCTGAAGAGGATGAGTATGTCACTGAAGAGCAAGTTGCTAAATACCTTGGAGCAATCATGAAGCTAAATGACAAGTTATTTGGTAATGAGACTTGGGAGGATGAACCCCCTTTGGTCACCAAAGAATTAGATGACTTGTCTAGGCAGAAATTACCTCAAAAGAGACAGGATCCTGGGAAGTTTTCAATACCTTGTACCATAGGCACCATGACCTTCAAGAAGGCCTTGTGTGACCTAGGGTCAAGTGTAAACCTCATGCCTCTCTCTGTAATGGAGAAGCTAGGGATCTTTGAGGTGCAAGCTGCAAAAATCTCACTAGAGATGGCAGACAACTCAAGAAAACAAGCTTATGGACTTGTAGAGGATGTTCTGGTAAAGGTTGAAGACCATTACATCCCTGCTGATTTCATAGTCCTTGAGACTGGGAAGTGCATGGATGAATCCATCATCCTTGGCAGACCCTTCCTAGCCACAGCAAAGGCTATGATTGATGTTGATAGAGGAGGATTGATCATTCAAGTGAATGAAGAATCCTTTGTGTTTAAGGCTCAAGGATATCCCCCTGTCACCATGGAGAGGAAGCATGAAGAGCTTCTCTCAAAACAGAGCCAAACAGAGCCCCCACAGTCAAACTCTAAGTTTGGTGTTGGGAGGCCAAAACCAAACTCTAAGTTTGGTGTTGAACCCCCACATTCAAACTCTAAGTTTGGTGTTGGGAGGTTCCAACATTGCTCTGAGCACCTGTGAGGCTCCATGAGAGTCCTCTGTCAAGCTACTGACATTAAAGAAGCGCTTGTTGGGAGGCAACCCAATGTTATATTTTATCTATTTTCTTTTGTTATTTTATGTTTTCTGTAGGTTGATGATCATGAGAAGTCACAAAATCAATTGAAAAAGCAAAAATAGAAAGAAAAACAGGAAGAAAAACAGCACACCCTGGAGGAAGAACCTACTGGCGTTTAAACGCCAGTAAGGCTAGCAGATGGGCGTTTAACGCCCAGTCTGGCACCATTCTGGGCGTTTAATGCCAGAAAGGGGCACCAGACTGGCGTTAAACGCCAGAAAAGGGCAAGCACTTGGCGTTAAACGCCAGAAATGGGCACCAGCCCGGCGTTTAATGCTAGAATTGGCTCAAAACGCATTTTTGCATGACATTTGGTGCAGGGATGACTTTTCCTTGACACCTCAGGATCTGTGGACCCCACAGGATCCCCACCTACCCTACCACTCTCTCTTTTCTTCACCCATTCACCATCACCTCAACACCTCTTCCCCAAAACCCTTCACCTATCAAATCCCATCTTTCTTCACCACTCACATCCATCCTTCATAAAATCCCACCTACCTCACCCTTCAAATTCAAAACCACTTTCCCTCCCAAACCCACCCATACATGACCGAACCATGAGCCCCCCCACTCCTATATAAACCCATCTTCACTCCTTCATCTTCACACAACCTAACACCCACTACTTCCCCTTTTTTGGCCGAACACAAAGCCATTCCCTTCTTTCATTTCTTCTTCTTCTACTCTCTTCTTTCTTCTTTTGCTCGAGGACGAGCAAACCTTTTAAGTTTGGTGTGGTAAAGCATTGCTTTTTGTTTTTTCCATAACCATTTATGGCATCCAAGGCCGAGAAACCCTAGAAAGAAAAGGGAAGGCAAAAGCTTCTACCTCCGAGTCATGAGAGATGGAGAGATTCATCTCAAGGTGCATCAAGACTACTTCTATGAAGTTGTGGCCTTGAAGAAGGTGATCCCCGAGGTCCCTTTTTCACTCAAAAAGAGTGAATATCCGGAGATCCGACATGAGATCCGAAGAAGAGGTTGGGAAGTTCTACCAACCCATTCAACAAGTCAGAATCTTAATGGTTCAAGAGTTCTATGCCAATGCATGGATCACCAAGAACCATGATCAAAGTGTGAACCCGGATCCAAAGAATTGGGTTACTATGGTTCGGGGGAAATACTTGGATTTAGTCCGGAAAATGTAAGGTGGCATTCAACTTGCCCATGATGCAAGGAGATGAACATCCTTACACTAGAAGGGTCAACTTTGATCAAAGGTTGGACCAAGTCCTCACAGTCATATGTGAAGAGGGCGCCCAATGGAAGAGAGATTCAAGAGGGAAGCCGGTTCAACTGAGAAGGCATGACCTCAAGCCTGTGGCTAGGGGATGGTTGGAGTTCATCCAACGCTCAATCATTCCCACTAGCAACCGGTCCGAAGTTACTATAGACCGGGCTATCATGATTCATAGCATCATGATTGGAGAAGAAATAGAAGTTCATGAGGTTATAGCTCAAGAACTTTATAAGGTGGCGGACAAGTCCTCTACCTTGGCAAGGTTAGCCTTTCTTCATCTCATTTGTCACCTCTGCTATTCAGTTGGAGTTGACATAGAGGGAGACATCCCCATTGATGAGGACAAGCCCATCACTAAGAAGAGGATGGAGCAAACAAGAGACCCCTCTCATCATCAAATCCCTGAGATACCTCAAGGGATGCACTTTCCTCCACAAAACTATTGGGAGCAACTGAACACCTCCTAGGAGAATTGAGTTCCAACATGGGACAACTAAGGGTGGAGCACCAAGAACACTCCGTCCTCCTCATGAAATTAGAGAAGATCAAAGAATCATGAGAGAGGAACAACAAAGACAAGGAAGAGACATTGAGGAGCTCAAGCACTCCATAGGATCTTCAAGAGGAAGAACAAGCCGCCATCACTAAGGTGGACCCGTTCTTTAATTTCCTTGTTCTTTATTTTCCTGTTTTTCGAATTTTAGTGCTTATGTTTATCTGTGTTTGTGTCTTGTGATCATTAGTGTCTTAGTGTCTATGCCTAAAAGTTATGAATGTCCTATGAATCCATCACCTCTCTTGAATAAAAAATTATTCTTAATTAAAAAAGAAAAGAATTGCATGAATTTGAATTTTATAACAGTTTAATTATTTTGATGTGGGGCAATGCTTTTGTTTTCTGAATGTATGCTTAAACAGTGCATATGTCTTTTGAATTTGTGGTTCATGAATGTTGGCTCTTGAAAGAATGATGAAAAAGGAGACATGTTACTGAGGATCTGAAAAATCATCAGATTGGTTCTTGAAGCAAGAAAAAGTAGTGATTAAAAAAAAACGAAAAAAAAATAGAGAGAAAAAGAAAAAGAAAGAGAAAAAGAAAGAAATAAAGTTGTGATCCAAGGCAAAAGAGTGTGCTTAAGAACCCTGAACACTCTAATGGGGACTCTAGCAAAGCTGAGTCACAATCTGAAAAGGTTCACCCAGTTATGTGTCTGTGGCATGTATGTATCCGGTGGTAATACTGGAAGACAGAGTGCTTTGGGCCACAGCCAAGACTCAATAAGTAGCTGTGTTCAAGAATCATCATACTTAACAAGGAGAATCAATAACACTATCTGGATTCTGAGTTCCTAAAGAAGCCAATCATTCTGAATTTCAAAGGATAGAGTGAGACGCCAAAACTATTCAGAGCAAAAAGCTAAAGCCCCGCTCATCTAATTAATACTGATCTTCATAGATGTTTTGGAATTCATTGCATATTCTCTTCTTTTTATCTTATTTGATTTTCAGTTGCTTGAGGACAAGCAACAATTTAAGTTTGGTGTTGTGATGAGCGGATAATTTATACGCTTTTTGGCATTGTTTTTAGTATGTGTTTAGTAGGATTTAGTTAGTTTTAGTATATTTTATTAGTTTTTAGTTAAAATTCACTTTTCTGGACTTTACTAGGAGTTTGTGTGTTTTCTTGATTCAGGTATTTTCTGGCTGAAATTGAGGGACCTGAGCAAAAATCTGATTCATAGACTAAAAAGGACTGCAGATGCTGTTGGATTCTGACCTCCCTGCACTCGAAGTGGATTTTCTAGAGCTACAGAAGCCCAATTGGCGCACTCTCAACGGCGTTGGAAAGTAGACATCCTGGGCTTTCCAGCAATATATGATAGTTCATACTTTGCCCGAGATTTGATGGCCCAAACCGGCGTTCAAAGTCAACTTCAGAATTCCCAGCGTTAAACGCCGGAACTAGCATAAGAATGGGAGTTAAACGCCCAAACTGGCACAAAAGCTGGCGTTTAACTCCAAGAAGAGTCTCTACACGAAAATGCTTCAATGCTCAGCCCAAGCACACACCAAGTGGGCCCGGAAGTGGATTTTTATGTCATTTACTCATCTCTGTAAACCCTAGGCTACTAGTTCTCTATATATAGGACCTTTTACTATTGTATTTTCATCTTTGATCACTTTAGATCTTAGGATCAATCTTGGTTCTTCTGGTTCCCTCTCTGGGGCCGAAGCCAATGATCACACTATCACTTATGTATTTTCAACGGTGGAGTTTCTACACACCATAAATTAAGGTGTGGAGCTCTGCTGTACCTCGAGTATTAATGCAATTACTATTGTTCTTCTATTCAATTCCGCTTCTCTTGTTCTAAGATATCACTTGTTCTTCAACTTGATGAATGTGATGATCCGTGACACTCATCA